>NW_028280889.1:1465000-1514545 GCF_059751285.1 Brachycentrus maculatus
AAAAACATAAAAAAATATTTGAAACAACAGTGCGATCGACAACATTGAAATGCTAGGGACAGTAGCTGTCTAAAAGGACGCTCCCTGGCATGAGAAATATATAATATTGCGTGTGTTGTTACTTTCAACGAGTACTATTGCGTTCAAAAATGTGTTAAAAAAACATATGTTTACCTGTTACCTCTTAATCACAAGCGCGTATTTGAATGTAACGTTTTGTAACAATTTAAAAACAATCGGTTAGGAAATTTAAGATTTTGAACAATTAACCATTTACATTTTTGTTTATATGTATCTTACACATAGATTCGTATTACTAAGAAAAATTACGAGTAAAATTTGTAGAGAGCAAAATTTGGAGATGGTATCGCGTAGTAGTTATGATTCTCATAATATTATATTCTTTTCATCGTCTCCGTAATACAGCATAAATTAGTGATCTATAAAATTTACATTAATTATTTTAATTTTACTAAAAAAAATCTATTCATTTTTCATTCTTACGTAGGTATCTAGTTCATTTTGGGTTTCAATAAACATAACTGTATACACCAGTGGTAACACCAAATAACTTCATACCAACTAAACAAAATTTATATTTAACAATTTTTATGTGTCACTCCTGCTGTTATTTTGACTGTTTGCATGGGCAGGATTTGACGTTTCGTTTTATTTTGTTGGGCGGCAAATCATCGGCGTATTTGATACATTTCGTTATTACAAGTGAATGTTAGTTAATTAAAACACAAATAATCTCTGCCATGGCTAGTAAGTTTTAATATATATATATATATATATATATATATATATATATATATATATATATATATATATATATATATATATATATATATATATATATATATATATATATATATATATATATATATATATATATATATATATATATATATATATATATATATATATATATATATATATATATATATATATATATATATATATATATATATATATATATATATATATATATATATATATTTTTTTTTTTTTTTTATTTTTTTTTTTTTTTTTTCTCAGTGTAAAGTTTGCTTACATTAGCGATTATTTAATAAAATTTCAATTCGTCACCAGGTAGAAATAACAAATATAGGAACCTGGCGGAAGGGTTTATGGATGATTTCAATAAATTGTTGGAGCCATTTTCCAAAACAGAAATGAAGTTTGCAGACTTTGCGAAAATCTGGAATGATTTGAAATGCAATTTGATTTACTGGTAAGAACTGCATCATT
This sequence comes from Brachycentrus maculatus, assembly GCF_059751285.1. NCBI lineage: Eukaryota > Metazoa > Arthropoda > Insecta > Trichoptera > Brachycentridae > Brachycentrus > Brachycentrus maculatus. The sequence continues at coordinate 1,466,255 of NW_028280889.1, forward strand.
TCACAGTTTCTCCGTGCCATCATTTGTGAAAAGTAGAAAATATTTTTGGGAAAAAGTTATTAACTATTGTTTTGTTTTCTTATTTAAGCAATACTATTGAGAACATTATCTTTCATCAAAAGGACACTATAGTGTTATAACCAATTTTGCTAAAATGACCCGGAACAAAATTCTCCATATCAAATTTTGATTGTGTTTGTGAACCGGTCTTTACTCGAGTCCTAAAAACCACTTCATAACACTGATAAATATGAAATATTTTGTAATCTTCATAACCGGTGAGGCTGTTGCGAGCTATTTAAATCATTTTTGTTTGCATTTACTGTTGGTTCTTCATAAATGCCATCGTATATCAATTGATTGCGGTCCATCATCCTCCTGTTCGGCTGAGGTGGTGTGACGCTCTGTTAATCCCGACTTGTCCGTGATGTATAGCGGCCGAAAGTCTGCCGCTGAGGTGCTGGAGTTCACGGAGGAGGCACAAAGAGCAGTGACGCTGGTGCTGCTGTCGAGTGAGGAGCGCCCCACGGAGCTGTGCGCGCTGTTTACGCTGTACGCGCTGCACAGCACGCACGGCTCGGGCCGCACAGCCCACGTGCGCCTCACGAGTGCGCGCGCCGCCCGCCTGCTGGCCGTGCGAAGCCGCCTGGTGCGCGAGTGCTGCGCGGACCCGTTGTACGTGCTGGCCGTGTTGCTGCGCGATGGTGTGTTCCGCCTCGTGGCCACAGACCGCGAATTTGGCCTGGAGAAGTCCATCAGGAAGTACATCGAGTGTGGGTGAATCAAAAATAGTATAGCTAAATATTATTAGTACAAAAGCTAGACTTTTATTAGACTAGCTTTTGTACTCAATATTCAAATTATAATTTTATTCCTTCTATAAAGATTGTTTCTAATATATACATATGTCAATTCTCCACTGTTGAGAATTAGCTTTTAAGTACAAAGATTATTGCAGTCAAAAATATCAGTGACACGGGGGTGTTGAGGGAGCTCGCCAGCACCGGAGGCCTCCACGACGGTCTGCAGGATGAACTGCGTGAGACCGCTTCCATGCTGCGCCACTACCAGCGCGCCAAGTGTGCCTTTCCGGGTGAGAATGACTGCCTTTCTCGTAGACAACTCTGCTTTTGATCCCCGTACTAATCGGTGTGGTGTTGCAGGTAGCGTTGATGGACAGCCGTGTCGGGAACTCGACTACCTTAAACCTCACTTCCTCACGGAGCTCATATCCTCGTTGGAAGACATGACTCCGTCACACTTACGTGGGTACACTTTCATTTTGATCAGAAAATCAAAATCTTTTTGGGAAAGTCTGAATTAAAAACATCCTGATCCCTATGTAACATTTTGCAATTCAACAAAAAAGAACTTCCCCTGAAAGATTCATTGTGATAGTCCACCACTCTCGATGCAGATTAGGTGTACATTCATTCCATTTAAGAGCTAAAACCGCAAATAATTTTCTATTATAGAGAAGACAAAAAGTCATCCCCAGAAACTAGTCCCGGAAGAGCCTGTCAATGCGACTCCGATGGAACGTGTCAGATTGAAATATCGAAATCGGTATGGATCATGTTTCAGTATTTAATGTTTTACATAAGAATTGGACATTAATTATGCTTTTAACGGTTAATCTATTTGATTCCAGGAGACATATCAAGAATGCCGCAATGGTTTCCACTACTAAAAGTAACAAGAGAGGGGGGAATTGGTGCGTGCACTCGCAGATCCAGCAAGAGATCGGGTCATCCCCGCTCGACAGTGGCCTGCCCGATTCGCGCATCGGGCGCATGAATATGCCGCTCATCCTAGAGGAACCCGCGTGCTCCCCGCAGCCCGGCACTTCCAGTCACGGAGCGTGATTCAGCCTCTGTTGCCTGTAGCAGCTGACAGCCCATTTTACATTGACTCTATTTAGCATTTTGCTTTTCCCGAAAATTAAACACTTTTATACAAAGATTATCGTGTTGCGATTTTTGTTTATTTATATACGGGACAAGTGCTTTTTATAAATCATTTGTAAAAGTAAATACCAGTGTGAAAGAACAGTACAAGTTAACACATCACTCAATAAGTCTCCGGTCTGACACATATACAGCAACATTCTTGACAGACGCATATGATTTCTGGGTATTACCAACCTTCAAATGATGAGTATAATAATTTCACGGCATTCTGACAATCAGGGAGTTTACAGATTACAATGGTTCTAGTGACCTCGAAGTTTTCGTTATTTTAGTTGTAAAGTGATATGGCTTGTAGAGTTAGAGTAGAGAAATCAAGATCTTGATAGGAGTTCGTCCAGATTTCATTTTTGTCATTCCAGTCGAATGTTATTAATTGAATATGGAAACGGAAAAGTAGATTTATTTATACAAAAAGATGTTGAATTTTACACTTATTGATATTTTAAATTAAGTTACTAGACCACTTATTTTATCATGTAAATATAATAACGTTAATTTGATAAAGTGTAAGTTTATTGAAGATTTTGATATCTGATGTCTTCTCTGTGATAGTAACTTAAAAAAAAAACTAAGTAAAATTTTATCAATTTGAAATAAATGTTTTGAAATTAATAATACTATTTTTATTTATCTGTAAATATTTTTTTACATGAGACCTATCCTATAAAAGTTGATAGCCAGTATAAACACACAAACAACCAAATCAGGCAGGTTTTCTACCTTGCAAGTTGTATCCTGAACACACACGATGCCTTCAACAGCAAAGTAATGAATGGAACTATGCCCTAGCCTGTTGCTTTGTAGATTATGAGACAGCATTTGATTGTCAGCACAGGTCTTCTCTTTGGAATATACAAGCATAGTGAGTTCCTAAATATGGGCGCTTCTTTTTTTCCTGTCTGGTGTGTATATTAATATATCAGGCTTTGGGATGTGTGAGCAAGCCACATACACCATGCAGCCATGTGAGAAGCACTGATTCTCCAAATGTAGTACACACTTGTGGCCATTGTCCCTGTGCGTTGTTCATGGACATTGCAAATGCCAGTTGCATTGGAAACTGAATACGTTTGAATTCTAATGGCTTATCTGGAAATCATCGAGATGCATGGCAACAGCACATCTTAATTTTTTTTTCACTTGAAATTGTCTCTTTGATAGTATTGTTTATTCTCTTTTTCGCTGAAAGCCTAATACCGTTCCAAACTCACGTTGGATTTATGTTTCTGGCCTGGCAAAACAAATGATATAAAAAATTCAGTCAGATGATTGACAACCTCGTCTTGATTTGTCAACGGACTTACACATTGTCGCTTCCTGTTTCTGAAACTCGTGACGCCTTTTTCTTTCGTGCTCGAGATGAAGATCTGCCAGTAGCATGTCATTTGGGTGCCATAATTGATTTGACAGCAAAAATAATTATTTGTGATGACTATTATCTACTATGTATCTCTAAATGTAAAACGTTCATTTAATTTTTATTTTTTATTCCAATGATTTATTTTTAAAGATGTATTTAGAAATAAAATAAAGTAATGTCACCATGGCTGTTTAATCTATACACGTATATTTGCAAGAAAGAACTGAAAGGTTTAAATATTGGAGCTAAAGTGAACAATTTGGCTGTTTATTGCCTTTCTTACGCTGACAATGCGGTGCTTCTTGTCAGTAGTAGAAAAGACCTGCAGGTGCTGGCGACAAAGGTGAATAATGTGTGCAAGGAAGGTGATTTGCTGATGAATATGCAGCAAACCTAAAGCATTAGTTTTAGAAAGAGATGAATCTGGGCGTAAAAAAGTAGTAAATGGAACAAGTAGATGATTTTGAGTACAATTCGGAAAGTATGTTGTCTAGGCGTGGAAAGAGGATAAAGATATAGAAAGTGAATGGCGGAAACAATATAATGGTGCTTTAAAATCGGCTAAAACAACTACACCAACTGTAAGACATTTTTAAAAATCCAACATTTCTTGAATGAAGGAAACCACAAAAAGTATTTAAAATATAACAAAATTCTGACTCCTCTAACAGTTTTCAAAACATTTGATTATTTGAAATAAAAATACTTTTTTTTTCAACGCAAAATCATAGAAAGGCGAATCATTCAATTGAACTCCTTTCCGATCGATGGTTTGCAGCGAACTGTTCAGCGCCCATAGTAATTGAAGAACTGTATTAACTCGTATCATTATCTTCAGGTGCTGTTGATTTTGAACCAACAAGCTTTTACCGTGCTTGTGTTCAAAGACGATGTTTCTCAGGTAGAATGCTACTTCCCTTACAATTTCATTGCCTCATTTCATTTCACCTCTATGAACCGCTTGTCAACACACAACACAGTTGCAGATAAATTTGTATGTAAAAGATCATATTTTGTGTAATTATATGTGCAACTGCTTATTGTGGGCAGGAAAAGGTCCTAATAATTTATGACTTTAATCTGAATAGGGAAAATATAGAGTATGTGTGTAAATTAATGAAATGAAACATTTTGATTGGATGTTTTTAATTAGTTTTAATTAGCGTATATAAAAGTAAAGTTCCATTTACAGGTAGGGCTCGGGGAATTCAAAGTTTACTTCTCTTCCCGTCAACTTCTTGTAAACTGACTGAAAGGTGTCCACCTGCAACAAATTACACACATTAGAGTCCACACATTACACACTTCAGAGTACCGACATTCTACATTTGGCAATCTTCTTTCAGCCACAATATTGCGAGAACTACAACTTCAATTCCTGTACTTGTTGAATATTATTACCGCTTTAACCACACCAATAATTAACTATATATTGTTTAACTTGTTTTTTTTCTTTTCAAACTATCTGAAAATCATGATTACAAAAGAAGTTTCTTTTGAATCATGATTTTTTTCTTCTTTTTCCATGAAGTTTCTTTTGTTTGCTATCCAATTTAATAATAAACCACTTTTTGTTGCCGTAAAAAGAGAAATACGTTGGTTTGTAATTAATTTTTATTTAACATACTTACAAAAAATTAAAAACGCTATATTTTTATCAAAATGAACTTGAAATGTCAAAAAAATAATCATCATCATCGCTATACAACACGGATGGTGTTGCAGCGGGTTCCAGTCTCACCTTGTGCTCGATGGTGGTCTGCTGGTTCTTGTCCAGGTGCACCTTGATGAACCGGGAGCCGTCGAGGCGGATGCGCACGCGCTTGCCCACGATCTCGGCGGGGAACACCAGGTCCTCCAGGATGCTGTCGTACACGGAGGTGAGCGTGCGCGAGTGCGGCCGCTTCTGCTTGTAGCCGTTGCGAGTCTTGCGCGTCGGCTTGGACAGGATCTTGCGGTCGCCGACCAGCACCACGTGCTTCCCGCTGAACTTCTTCTCCAGCTCCCGGACCAGTCGGATCTGCACCTTCTGGAAGGCCTTCAGCTTCGGCATCGGCACATAGATGATGATAGACTGCAACACGCAAACATTCATTGTACTCCCCACCGCCACTAGGAACCCAACCCGGAACCACTACACAGGTAGACTACATTTCAACAATGAAACAGTAGAGGGGAAGTTATGTATTCTGCAAACTCATTACTATTTCAAAAGGTTGTTTATTCCAATTTAACAACCTCTCAGGAAGGAGAGAACACCGTGAACAAAATGTGTACAAGTTATAGGCACACCAGCGAAAGCTATCTCTATAATTTAACAATATATCTTAGCATCCTAAGCATCCTAGAGGGTGAATGAAATTGTTAAAGTTTACTTTACTGATGCAAGTTTAGTTTATCAATTATTCATTTACAGAGGCTGTTTGGAAGTGGATGGAAGTGTAACGAGCGGGTACCTTCTTATTGTTGAGGTCGATCTCCTTGGCGCGGGTGATGTACAGTTCCCGGAGCTGCGCCTTCAGGTCCGAGTTGTTTTGGAGCTCCACGAGAGCTTGCGAAATGGAAGACTCGAACTGGTCGGGCTCCACGCCCCCCGCTTTCAGTATCTTGGCGCCTGCCGACATCTGCAACACACACTCCTCACGTTACTATCTCACGACTCACGAACACGACCGGTATCACCACTTTGACAGCTCGAACTTTCAAATTGAAAATTTATCATTAAACGTTTATCGAAAAAAAAACTAATGTTCAATTGGAATGATATACAATTATTTGGAAAACAGAGATCCCGGTTCAAAATACATCAACTTTGAAACGCGATTTAGTTTACAAGATACCTCGAAACTAATGCAAAAAGTTACGAAACTACGGTTTAGCACTATGACACTGAACGTTTTGCACCATTTACATTGTATACTCGGCCGTAAAAATACTGAAATAATTTTACTTAATATCATGCATGTACTTCCCGATGTCGGGAAAAGAAAATAATATTGACAATTATCTCTGAATAAAAAAGTCATCCGTGGCATAAACTAACACACAAGCACGAAAAACAGTGGTGAGTTTAATTTAACACCTTTATTTTTGCTGTAATTTAAGAACTATTACTGAAAATACATAAAAATATACAAAGAAATTCGACATTAACGTGTACCTTGTCAAACTTCCAAAGAAAAGAGGTTATGTCGCTAGCGACATCTGTGAACCGGATTCAGTATCAGCTGTCTGTATTGCCAGGAGGCGGAAACGAGAGTCAAAATAGTACCTAATGCAGATTTGAGTGAAATCTACAAAAACAGTGTAACTGACGCGACTTACAAATAGGTATGTTGAATAAAATGGTGCACAATCCATTGCTGTCACGTGTGGTTTCGACTAAATGTATGTGCTGCGTCCTTTGAGTACTTTATGAAATTATTTTTTGACACTGATGAACAGTTATAGTAAAAACATTTGACGTGCAGTTCCTGAAGTGCGTACATGCGATGGCAAACATTTATTAAAATAAAAATATATCTTTTTGATGTGTATAATAAATTCGAATCTGATACTATAAAAACAACCAGTTCCGCTCCCAACGACTTATGAACCTATTAAATCACCTACTATGTACGAGTATATCTGGCGTGTTCCATCCATACATGCTGTGGATGCTCCGAATCCCGAGAAAATTTTGTGTGCACAGCGTATATTTATTTATTATCTCCCCAGTTTTTGATGCGACCTACATTTATTTTTTTCTTGTGATTTAGCTTTAGATTGCTAATTATTATGGTGCATTCTGCTGTTAAAATCGAATCCGAGCCTTACACAAAAGTGAACTTTCCTGCACATGCACTACCTATTTGTAAGTCAATAAAAAAGAACAAACGTACCTATTATTCCATCACAACTTTTATGTATAATTTATGCTAATGTATTATATATTTTCACATAGGGATTTCTGTACACCTAATTTATTTATTATTTTTTTCCCCCTTTTTTTGCACCCTGCTCATAAATACAAGGTCATTCCACAGCTTTATACATTTTGTTCCATTCATTCAAGGAGTTTTGATGGTACAAGCGTTTCCCGTAGCTCAGTGGAATCATTGAGAAGGTTGGTGCCGACTTTTTGGTGAGCTCATCCGCACGTTCGTTGCCTTTTAGTCCTACGTGCGCCCTCACCCATATTAGGTGTATTGAAGAGTTAGTACAACGCTCATTGATCGAGTTAATAATGGAGTTTGATGAACAGTTAGCCTGCAGACTGCTAACTGCGATTTGTTGTCAGAATAAATGTTTGTTTGACTCAGTTGTGAATTTCCATTACTCCATTTAACAGCTTCTCTTATAGCTATCAGCTCTGCCTGAAAAACACTACATTCGTCGGCTAGCTTAAAGGTCCTGCTTTCACTTCGGATTCATTTATATATACTTCGAAAGCAGCCTCAACCTTTCCGTCTATCTTGCTTCTATCCGTGTATACGTTTGCAGCCATGCTGTCGTCCTTCGAAATTTCATATGGGAAAGAAATATTCACTAGTGTCCTTTCTGCAGGGTGTCTTAAATGCTTAAAGGAAATCCTTTTTAAAATCTGTCTGTCATCAGATAATGCCATGACGGTGCCAGTCAGTTTGGCATGGTAAATGTGGAATTCTTTTATTTTCAGATCGATCGGTACGATTTCAGATATTACCAGCGCTGGGTTGGTAGAAATAGTCCTGTATCCCTTGCAGAGTTTTATCGCAAAATATCTTTGTTTGGAGATTAGCTTCTTTTTATTAATAACGCTATTTTTATTTATTGATTAGAAATTATTATTTATTTATTGATTGATTTTCTATATATTTATTGATTAGGCGTTTAATTTGTAGAACTCCATAGTTAAAATATTAATATCATCGTAGTCGTAAAATTCCGTGTAGTGCACAAGCGCTCATAGGACGCTTGTGCACTACACGGATTTTTACTGTCCGGCAGTCCGGTTTTTACGATTAAAAGCGACTACAACAGCTTGGCGTGATCGAGTTCACGCGCCGTGATCGCACACCGAACCGAAGAAATCCGGGGAATTTATGAGGTGCAGGAGTCGCTTCGGAGACCGCACTCTCTCGCGACGGGGTGGTCAATCTGAGGGTCGCGTCAGGGTGCGCTTCAGTGGAGATGACCACGCTTATTTCGGGGAAGTGATAGGAGATGAGCGGTTTATCTTCCAACAGGAACCTGTGGTCCAGTCCATGGCGTCTATGGGCGAGGCAGAAGCGACTGGGATCTGTGGTGGTATGAATAGACGTTACTTGGTTTTTATCGAGTGCAAATCCGATCTCTTTTTTTTTCGTTTTTTGTTATGTAGGTACACTCACACTCTAAACAAGGTACTACGAATTCTTAACCCTTTCAATGTGCTCGTTTGAGTTACACCAAGGGTTGCCGGATATCTAGGTACCTAACACTGGAGTTTTTTAAAAACATTTGTTTTAAGCTTTATGGATATGCAATATCTGTTTAGCTTATTGACAATTCATTAAAGACCCTCGGCAAGTCATCGATTACAACAGCATCTTATGCATACTCTCGTAGGTACACAGAGGAACTGGTTATTCCTAGATCATTTCTGAACCCTAGTGTCCATACACGCACCTCATAGTGATAGCGTCTTCGATTTGGCCTACCATTTTTTAAATTTATTATTCAGAAATAAATGGTCGCTTGTGAACCTTATTCAGATAGCTTACTCCGATAAAAGTAAGAAAATTATTGTATTTATTATACGTTCCACAAAATATGATAATATATTATGCACATGCAAGATATACATTAATAATTAAATATATGTAGCGCTTGTTTTGGACAAATACATCAAAATAATAGATACAAATACTCAAATTAAGTAACTACGGTTCATCTGTTTGTAAAAACCAGTTATCACAAACGATATTGCTAAAGAAAATATTGTGTATTAGGTATATGTACATAAATAAGAGTTCTCGGCAGTCGCGTTTGTAGTGCCAATCTGAACGATTCGGCACCGAATACCGCATACCGGTTTCTAATGTTATCCATTATATCGCATAAACTAACTTCACTGATCGAACAACAAAAGCTTAGGTTAGATTGTGTTTCTCTTGTAAAATATGAATAGTAATTTTTGGTGAAACGTAAGTAATATCGCAGAATAGAAAATGTTAAAGTTTCTTATTTCTCTCTGGACTGCTTCTGTTTTGGGTGAGTTATCTATGTTAGTTTTATGTATACATATACTTATTTGAGCCGTTTTATAAAAAAATATGTTATTGTGTACCTATAATTACGTTTTTAATTCAACCGAATGAAGGTTAATAAGTAACCAAGGTCAATTTTATTTATCATTTGTCTCTTGTATGAGTGCTTAAGGATGTATTGTAACGACAAATTACTGTTAGTACAATCGATTCGTAATTTTAGGCAAAAACATATTTGATTTATTTTTGGAAAAAATATCAACACAATTGACGGTTTCAATTAACATAATCAAGAGCGACAATTTAACAATTGAAGTTTTAAAAACAAACAAGAACTTCATACGGTTTTTATTAAATACAAATTATATGTTTTTGTAACATAAGTATGTAAAGCTACGTCGTATTCTTTGTTTATTGGACAAGGTACATATTATTACTATAGATAGATTGTTCATCTAAATATTGATTTTGATAAAAGTATTTCCAAGATATGAGATGACACCTAAAAACAAGAGAAAGTGTGTCTCAGTGCTGTAGGTGTACATATATAGATATACATACAAATTACAAATCGAACATGGACAATTTTCAGAAATTCACGCGATTTATTCGATAAAATGCTAAATACTTAATAATAGTAAATAATAATTTTTATTAAAAATATCATTTCGACTTCTCGGAGATGTCTGGTCGGTCTCTTGACCTTCCATCGGTCATTGAGAACCAGTTTTAAATGGATGTGGATATTATTGAGTGTCGCATCTCCAACAATCGGGCTGTCGAGTTATTTTCCTTATGATGATAAGAAAACTCTGTCTCGGTATTGAAGAGCAAAATAGTAAATATGATTATAACCCAGTTTTTTGTATTAATTCCAAGTATTTCGGACGATGAATGAATATAATATAATGCAATATGTACGAGTATGTTCTATTAATTATATCGTCACTCTGGGATTTCCGAAATAACACGAACCGGAATAATACATTATTTTTCAGTAAGCATCTTCGGGATTAGGTACCTACATAAGAGATAAGGCGAGAGAAGTAATTTTTACCCAGAACGTGATGATAGAAGACGATATGTCACGAGTTCATTTAAGTTTGATAAGCGAAGTGTTCGAATCGGAAGAGTATCGGTGTTGCGTCGTGCCCTCTGCTCCGCACCGGCAGCATGCGGCACCGCGGAAATACCCGTCAGCGACTGCGTTGCGTCATGACTAAAGTGACCATACGTCCCGTTTTGAACGAAACCGTCCCGTTTTTAGATGGCCTGTCTCGTTGTCCCCAAGTAAAGTTTCGGGACGTCGAAATGTCCCGTTTTCAAAAAAGAACAACACATGGTAAAACTTTTTTTTAAGTGCAAAAATTGACGGTAGAAAGACGTAAGAGTATCGCCCGTAGAAAGGGTCTTTTCACATATCGCTCACTCCTTTCAAGAACGTCATAAATCAAAAATCGTCAATTTTCAGTTGTGCGTGTTTTCGGAATGCCCAGAAAATGTACATATTTATATTTTTTAATGTATCCCAGCAAAAGCGGCATATTTTTAACTTAGTATTTACCCGCTACAGGTCAGAAAGTGTTGTTTTTGCATTTTGAAGAAAATGTATTGTTTAATAATTTTTTAAATATACTAAATATTTTTCAAATGGAGAAAAAACCTTCAGGTTTTACCTAAAAAGATCTGTTGCACAGTAAAAAGTTTAATAAGTGGTTTGATATTTATTTTTAATACATTGTATTATATTTTTCCAAAGAATGTTTGCAAAGACAGAGTGGTGTGGCGTTCGATTCTCTCTGCCTACCCCTGCGGGGAAGCGGCGTGATGGTTAGTTAGTTAGTTAGTCAAAAACGTTCTCCAGAAAAATCAAGTTTTTTTTATTTATGACGTTCTTGAAAGGAGTGAGTGATATGAATAAGTTGTGTACGACAGAAAAAACACAATTCTATCGGAGTACCTACTTGAAGCGATGTTGTTAGTTAAGATAAATTTTTAAAAATCCTGCCGAGAATTCCATTATTATTTAAAAGCAAACCCACTTATACTTAAGAAAAAAAATCATCAGAAAAATATAATATAACAATTTTTTTTCATATTTATATAATTTATTCCTCTTATTTTCTTTATCAACATTCCTTTTCTTTATATAAATACATGAAAACTACGAAAAAATACGTGTTTTCTTGAATATACCTACTATTACGTAAAAAATGGTAGATGTCCCGTTTTGAAGACAAAAATAAATGGTCAGTTTAGTCATGACACGAGTCGCACCTGATGTGTTTTTGGTTTGGAACGTTATCATGTACGAGTATTTCTAGATGGATTTTGAATTTGCGTTACAGTATAAAAATACTGATTTATCAATGTATTATAAATGTGTTTATCCTTCTAGAAAGAACTCGAGTTTCGTTATACGTATACGCAGCCTAATTTCAGTAAATAATCCTTCCCTTAACGATATGATTGGCAGTCTTTCCTCTGTAGGTTAACGGCGTTTATTTTCACAGGTGGTGCAGTCGCAGCCAGCATTATTGAGTCGGATTCTAGTTGGAGGTGAGTAATTTGTTATAAAACATTATAAACGTTTCATTAAAGTATTGGGAGAGGCTGATGAAAATCTATTACCTCATCATAAAACTGTTAGTGTAACATAGATGGGGCTGGACATTAGGGTACCGTTTTCATTCCTTTCCTTTTCATTCATTTTTTTCGATTTCTTAAGGGGAAGAAGGAAAGATATGTAGTTGTTTCAGACGTTTGTGGAAGGAATGTTTTTTTTTAGAAATAATATCAAAAGGAGCAGTGAAATGATTACTTTTATTTCAGATCAGTCCAATTCACAAATGTGGATCACACTTACCCCAGCGCCGGCTCAGTACTCGGCACAGCGTTCCGGAGAGCGCGGCGCCAGGCGACGAAGAACCCGTGCGGGTGAGTACGATAGATACTAACTTCTCGTGCCTTTTCAATACTTTTAGTTGCATACTCGTATAGTGCACGATGTGTATGTACATTCTGTGTATCCAGGACCGGACGCTGGCAGTGCCGCGACAAGACGTGCATCGAGTCGGACAACGTGTGCGACGGGATAGTGAACTGTCCCGACCGGTCGGATGAGACACAAGCCATCTGCGGGAAGAGGTTTGTGGACAAGTCCTTCTGTCGACAGCTGTCAAACCGTGTCTCTTGAACTTACCATAATGCAAAATTCTATCTGTTAGCGGTCGGTGTCCGGCGCACCTGTTCAGGTGTTCCTACGGGGCGTGCGTACGCGGAGATGCCAAGTGCAACGGGATCCACGAGTGTGCCGACGGCTCTGACGAACTCAACAAGAGTTGTAACAAAAACGCGCAGAAGGTCAATAAATGTCCGTAAGTTGCATTAAAACTAAATCTACAGGAGACCTGGAATATTTACTTCCGGCATTCTTCACCCTCATCGCGTATCTCCGAAATCGTGTCACTTTGCAGGAAAGGAATGTTCCAGTGTGACAACGAGCAGTGCGTGGATGTGGACGGACTGTGCGACGGGCACAAGGACTGCGCGGATGGCTCGGACGAAACAGTGATGCAGTGCTCCACGCGGAGGTGCCAATCCTTCCTGTTCCGCTGCGCCTACGGTGCGTGCGTGGAGAGCAAAAGTCGCTGTAATAACGTAAGGCGATTATTTCTATTCTTTACATTACTGTTCGCGTCAAAGTTATTAACTATAACAATTAACGTCCTTCTATCCGTTGATCCATCATGTTTGTGATGATTGACGTTTACCGGCGTCTATTGGTTAGAAAAGGGAACTTGCAATAAATGCATCTTCGAGGCGTCATCGGAGGAACTATTGAGCCTGAAGTTTTCAAAGAATTCTTGCTGAGAGGTTAATTCTGAGGCTGGTTAGCATTTATTTAACCAAAATGACATTTCGACTAATAATCTACGGTATGGTGACATGTTATTTCATCAACGCAGTCTTTATTGCGCAATGTAGACGTTCAGTAAAACAGTTCATTACACATTTTTAACTTAGGGCGTAAATAATATATAAAATATATTATGCATAGCTTTTATCTAGTCAATGGGAAATAATAGTTGTCTGAAGGATATGCCTTTGTTGTTTGATTCCGGATGCCCAAGTGCAGGTGGCGGAGTGCGCAGATGGCTCTGACGAGGACTCCGTCCTGTGCAAAGACGTTCCCAACTTCATCCCCCAGACACCTTCCACTAACAGACCGCCACACGTAACGGCCAATCCACTGTAAGTTTTCAAACTCAATATTTTTAACTACTCAAACAAATATTTTTTTCATCTACGTACGTCATTTTTTTCGATGCATCATACAAGGGATAATTTCTTGTCGACAACAAACGGCAATTTCTATATGAAATACGCGTGTCAGTCAGCGACTGTCTTATAGGATTTACTACTTGTTATATTCTGTAAATGCCTAGATTTCTATATTCTCTCCTCAAAATACATCTTAGTTGATGTATCTATAAGTTCATCCTTACATTTACATCCTATAATTATACGTTAGGTACTCTTAAAATAATTTAATAAAAGTTTTTAAATTGTTTCATTCCTCAAAAATTCTGGCATATCATCTTACATTTTTAATCATCTGCTTTTTTTATCAAAAGCAAATATTGAAAACATGGCTAGTTATCAATTGTAAGGTTATGAATATAAAATTCCATGACTAATAAATATATGTAATTTCTCACAGAAATCCATCGCCAGCGCCGGCAAGCGGCTGCGTGCTGCCCAAGTTCCCTCTGGACGGAACATACTCCGTGGGTAATATGAACGGAACTCCGGTACCCGGAACCATGGTCGACTCTTCGGTTATTCTCAAGTACTCGTGCGACAAGGGATACGATGTGTCGAACGCCATAGTGTTTTGTGACGACGGAAACGTGTGGAGTCATAGTCCAGTGTGTACCAGTAAGTCTTTTTAAAATCCTTTTTTAATAGAGCATTTTTTGTTAAGATAGAAGGCACACATAAAGGAATATTTTGTTTTAATTCTCACGCGTAGGGACTTTTCTATTATTCTGACCGGATCCCCGCGGGGATCTGAGACGTAATCCTCGGGGGTGGTGGTAATGGAGACAAAGCTACAGCCTTATATTACACACTTGTCATATTCCAGAACGATGCAAGATGCCCGTGTCGTCGTCCGTGGACTTTGTGTGCATGACGGCGACCCGCGACGAGATCGCGTGCACGGAGCGAGTGCTGCACGGCACGGTGCTGCGCTCCTCGTGCAAGAAGGGCCATTACAACAAGGAGACGTTGGAGATCCTCAAGTGCGTGAGCGGCAGCTGGGACAAGAGCATTCCCAAATGCCAAACAGGTCAGGTACTGCATGCAGGCATCAGGGTAATAATCGATCATGTTCTCGGAGTCCGCTTCGGGTTGCGCCATTGTCTTTCCGATACGCTCATTCTAAACATGGTAAGTGCTACAAAACCAATAATCCGCTTCTTATTGATGAGAGATATGAAGTTTACAACGATTTATGGTAGAAAACATTATTTCTTAGTGGTTCCATTGTATTGTATGATAACGAATTCATCAGATTACTTTGTTTTAAATTGTCGCGGAGACATATTCGCATGCAGGCGGGCTTCAATTAGAAAGGGACAGTAGTTGTTTCATTTTTGGCTTATTCTATCTACTATGCCTAGTATACAGGTAATATAATTATAAATATTTATTATGTAAGTTTTGTCTGCCTCCATAATTAGTGGTTACCGCGTTAGGTTACCATGCTGGGGAGTGTAGGGTTCGATTCCCAGGGGGAAAAATAAATAATTATTAAAAGTGTTGTAGCTCTAATATTTATTTAATATAACTTTAAGCTAAATACGCCTTGCCTTCGTATTATTTACGATCAAATTAATATTGCACCGATTTGATGCAGTGCACAGCATAGCAGCATTGGGTGGGAAAAGGGTAAGAAGAAGAATTATATAAGTATACAGCACCCGCAATATCAACGAATTTACCCGAAATATGAACATTTGTGTTGTAGTATACCTGCCTATGCTTAGTATCACGTATTGTTTCTTCGAAGTTTTATTATTTTAAAGATAATTTTAATTTTTAAATTTAAAAATTGCAAAATCGTTAGTATGAGTAGCCTGTTAAAAACAATAGCTCAATCAATATGTGATTTGTGGTTCGGTGGGTAAAGATGGTAATTTTTATTAAAACCTCTAATATTTTTTACTACTTGATTATATTGTTATTTTCATGTGAATGAAATATGAAACTCTGAAAACTGTCACAAGATATTCCATATATGGCCCTCAGAGGTTAAATTCAGCGATTCAGCGAACTAAAAAATAAATAACAATCAACTGGTCAAACTAGAAGCATATGAATTGAAATAATATTTCTGTCAACTGCCAATAGGGGAAGATGAATTCGAAACAATTGTCACCTATAAGGAAAAAGTTGACTTACTTCACCTTAGCAGATGGCAGTTAATATTAATTCCAGAACTGTTTCTCCAGGCCTCGATAGCCTCGACTGAACAAGATAATACAAATGGAAGAACCTAAGTATATAAGAAAACAAGGAGCTTCGCGGTTATGGTAAAAACACTTAAATGATCAAATAGATATTTGAAGCCCACCCAGAATAATGAATTAATATATAGAAATTTAAATAGTTGAAAAGTCAAATGTGGAAAATAACGCTGCGTATTAAAATAACTAAAATTGGTTTAGAGAAAAAAATTCGTAAAGCCGGCATGATAGAGCAAAATTCGAAAATTCGTACTGGGTGTGCAAGATATAATAATAAAAAAATAGCTTCGTGTTTCGTAAAAATACGTAAGTAATAGAGGTAATACTGATCTGATTGCAGATTGTGGTGTGGAAAAGGGAGATGCGATTGCCCACTGCGTGAACTGTCCCGATGCTAAAAAAGATTCCTTTAATTGGCACGTCGGGATCTATCTATCAGGGAGCGACGGTTCTTTCGAGCAAATCTGCGGAGGATCTATTATTCATCCGCATATTGTTGTTAGCGGTGAGTGTTGTTTATTTCGTGGTGCGTACGAGTATGTGAGGATACGAGGAAACTAATGTTGTATTTAAACGTTACAGCGGCGCATTGCTTTTACGATCCCGAAAACAAGAAGACATTCGATGCCAGTTATTATCGAGTGGCTGCAGGGAAGTACTTCCGGTCCTGGGAGCACCCGCAGGACTACAACGCACAGAGGTCGGAGGTGAGTGGCTGCGCATTGTCCGCAGTAATACTTCGAGCGCCCCGCACACTGGCACACTGGCACCCGGCTACACTGTCACCTCTCGCTGCAGGTGGCGCAGATCCTGCTGCACAGTTCGTACGGCGGCCAGGAGCAGAACCACCAGAGCGACATCGCCATCCTCGTCATGGCTTCTCCCTTCACCATCGGAGAGTCCGTGCGTCCCGTGTGCTACGACTTGTATGACGACGAGTACGACTCCATTCAAGTTGTGACCAATAGCATAGGCAAGGTAATATAATCACACACACCCACACTCTCTTCTCTTTTCTTTCTTAATATCTTCTTCTTCTTCTTCATCTTCTTGCTCAATGCTGAGCGTCGTGGTCTTCTGGAATGTCAGGCACTTGGTGCACAAGTCCTCTCCATTCTTCCCGGTCCTGGGCCAACTTGATGGCAGCGTTTAGCGAGGATCCGGTTAATTCCTTTATTTGGTCTGTCCATCTTGTTGGAGACCGTCCTCTTGCCCGCTTGCCTTCAACTGTACCTGTTACTACCAGTTTTTCAAGACTCTTCTCGTTCTTTCTGGCGATATGCCCAAAGTAGGACAGAATCCTTTTCCTGCAAGTCGTGGAGAGTCTTTCTGTCACTGACAGTTCGCGGAGAATGGAGACGTTTGTGCGTCTTGCAGTCCAAGGAATGCGCAGCATCCTCATTAACATCAATATCCTCGATATCATCATCATCATCAAACATTTGATCACAGATGCCTTCATCATCACCACCATAGAAAGTAGGTAGCCTCAGCATGCTTACAACTTCATTATTTGTGTTTTATTTTTTTGTTGGCTTCGCTTCCTTGTTACAACAGGGTCTGAAGAGGCCAGCATCCAGTTAAATATATCAGTATTCCTGTTAATTCTAGATGGTTTTCTAAAGTGACTACTTCTTAGTTTTGTATATTCCTGTATTTCATTATACTCCTCTTTGACATTCTGATTATTATTATTTTTTAATGCGATTGAACGGCCATAGCGTGTTGATGATGGTGACATGTTTTTTCAAAATATTTTACAACGATTAGGTTCACACATTTCCAGTGGCACAATTGTAAACAAAATAATATTGAAATCTGCATATTCTGAGTTATTCACGAAATTCTGTTTATATACACTGTGTCCACCGCTGCCATTTAGACCCATTTATAATATACATGAATAGTATCACAGCCCTCTGAAATATTCTGTAGTATTACATCTGCTTGTACATGAGCCAGACGTTGTGTTGTATGTATAAGAACCAACAGTGGCACGACAGCTTCATTTTCAGTTATCCTAATATTGGTAGGATAACATTTATTTTTCGACTCTGCTATCAATAGATATGTGGGATTAATGTTAGCCCCTCTCTCTTTTGCTCCAAGTCGCATCTCTATGCAACCTTCTCTTGTTAACCCAAGATCCACCATAAAACCTTAGGCTTCTTCTGGGCTGTATGGCCTGATAGTCGCAGAGGATGATGTATTATATATTCCAACATTTTCATATTTTTCAATGTTTTGGGCGAAGATTGGATGGCCGATTTTACAACTCGGGCAGCAGTTTTTTAACCTGATATTTAAACTTGATGTTACTGCCGAACACAGTTTTTTTCTGAACTGGTTTCAGAAATCAATTTGGCACGCTTGTTAACGTCCCCCGGAGCTCTCATAGAACAATTTTTAGGCCTGCCTCGTTTCTTTTTCCCTGAACTTTTTGGCGGCAAGGATGAAACTGTGGTGACTCCATCTTCGGGAGTTTCACTTCTTCGTCAAGCCGTTTTTATGTTTATTGTAAAAATGCTCGTACATGTTACATACAATAGTTACAGCTACGTAATTTTGTCAAGAGCTTTGAGGCAAACGCTGTGACTACTATTTTAATTTGTTTTTCAAGTTATTCTGAAAATTTACTGACTCCAAACTTGTCTAATATATATATATACATAAATGATTGTTCATTACGCTTCACTGCCGCTAATTTGAAAAGCTGTTCATTTCTGAACACCTCGAATATTTATTTTATTTTAATATTTACTTATTTTAGAACGGGCTCGGAACGATAACCTGCAAAAAATATGCTATATTTTAAAGAGGTGGATGTAAATTTCCTTTCATTTTGCTAGTTATATATAGTATACTTAATCAAAATATTTTCAGATCAGTGTGGAACTCGGTGGTACTTTTTTCTAAACTCGAGGGAAACTAAGCATATCAATATTTTTTCTAAACAAAAACAGTGTTTATAAAAATGCATAATATCTATACTGTGTATAATAGTTACGTAAGTATTATAGATTAAAGTACTTACCTAATACCTAATACTTCAATATCCATGTTGAATACTTCGCGATTTTAAATTAAGTAAAACAGGACGAGCGTAGTTATTCTGTCACAAGCGCAACTGACTGGTGTTGGCCGTGCTGAAGATAACCTAACTTTGCGCGCATGCACAAATTGTTAATCAAAAGTAATTGACTGTCGAAAATAAAATCACAGGGCCCATTGGGCACTGGTTAGAAAAAGTGACGACAGAAAGATTACGACAGTTCATATTTATCACATAGATAAACATCCGTTAAAGATGTTTTGGGGCTGCTTTAACAAGTAAAGGTACCGGATGCACGGATACTCGTGTAGATCGAAGGGATGATGAACTCGCAAAAATACAGCGATTGGAAGCTGCACTAAGAAAAGTTGATGCCAACGCTCGAGGAGTTTTTCAATAAGATTCGGTCTCACGTCACGTTTCCAACAAGATCATGATGAAATATTTCAAGGACAAAAATATATCATGCCTTGAATGGCCAGGAAATTACCGAACGTTAATTTTTTTGAAAATTTGTGGGTTATTGTGAAAGCTAGACTTCGTAAAACAGATTGCACAACGAAAACAAAAGTGATTGTGACTGAAATTCAAACATGGTTTTGAGACTTCCAAATATCAAAAATCTTCACATTTTCTATTAAACCAATCTAAATTGTAATCATTTCTCTGTTTTCTTATTCTATAACTAATAATTTTTGTTTTTTTTTCAAATTATTATTTGTGTTCACATTAATTCGAACCATATTGATTTGAAAGTAAGATATCAGTTGGATGAATAGTAAATATTAAGTTGATTTGTTCATTAGATACCCAGAAATAGATAATAATCAAACATTTCGTACATAGGTCGCAGGATGGGGTCGGACCGAGACAGGACAGCCTTCCGAGGAACTCAAGACGCTGTCCATGCCGGTAATAGAAGACGGAGTGTGTCGTATCGAGATGGCCAAGTACAACTTCTTACCTTTCCTGACGTCGGATAAGTATTGCGCCGGATATCTGAACGGTACGTGCGTTAAAACGCTATCATCTCTTCAATGTGAGTATAGTGAACTACAGTATTCGACCGACTGATTGAGCGTGACGGTTTGCAGGTACGGCGATGTGCCAAGGAGACAGCGGCGGAGGGATGGTATTTTCTACGATCGACCGGCTGGGCAAGAAGCGCTGGTACTTGCGCGGGATCGTGAGCGACGGGCCGCGCAGTGAGGACGGCTTCGGCTGCAGACCCAACACGTACACCGCCTTCTCGCAGGTGTTCAAGTTGAGAGATTGGACCATCAAGACGCTGAAAAGTATCGTTTACTAACTGTGCAATGGAATTTCCGACAGTGATTACTACCATCTACTATACAATGTATCTTTATGATGATTTATATTGCTGATATTTTGTTAATGACTTTTAATACATTACCCAAAAAAATGTGTATTGAATTGTGAATCATATTCTCATGTTCCAATAAAGGTACGATATAGCCCTATTCATAATGAGTTACAGTAATTTATTCAAGAAGGTAAATACCAGACGGTAGAAGGTAATATGTAACAATAGAAAAATCAATCACAGAATGTGTCTGTATCGCTCACGAACAAATCGCGCGGAGCATTACTTGGAATATAGGAAACCTACCAAAGCTTCATTAGCATCTTGATAACAAGACGGAGTACCGGAGAATCAATTATCCATTTTATCGGTTTACACCAATCAAATTAATAATTTACTATATA
Source organism: Brachycentrus maculatus (assembly GCF_059751285.1). NCBI lineage: Eukaryota > Metazoa > Arthropoda > Insecta > Trichoptera > Brachycentridae > Brachycentrus > Brachycentrus maculatus. The sequence goes on from NW_028280889.1 coordinate 1,487,107, forward strand.
CCAGTGTAATTAACCATTGTAATTAAAAAATAACGAGGTATAGTCAGTTTATCAGCTTATGGCGATTGATCAAATTACAAATTATTAAATTTATTTATCCTAACTGCGTCGTCCTCCGAGTGTTTTTCTTTTCCAAGGGGGTTCTCTTGCAAATTTACATCTGTTGATGCATGTAATGAAATAAGGCACAGGAATTTAAGAAAACTAAATTTGGTCTGCCTCCAGAGTGTCATAGTAAGCAGATATCATATCATTACAATGAAAAGTGCATTTTTTAATTAATAAAACAGCACGGTACGTTCGATTATTGTCAAGCGTTTCAGGTAAAACCTGAACCATAAGGGCGTTTGTGCACTACATGGAATTTTACCGTCCGGCACTTCAGTTTGCGTTTTAAAACGACGATTGGCTTGGATTGGCTTGTGCTTTTGTCCATCAGCCGCTGATAAAAAATCCAGTGGAATCTCGGAAATCCGAACCCCATAAATCCGAAATCCCGGGAAATACAATCAAGATTTTGAAAAAAAACATTGTAGGGAAAAAAAACACGCAAAGATTGAAAAGCAAATTAATAAAGGTATACAGTACATACTGTATACTTATTTTTTTTTACAAAAAATGTTAATAATATTAGTATATAACCACTCACCGAGATTTTTATGTCTACCGGTTTCTAGACGTACCCGTCTCTTCGTCAGGACAATCACTATCACAGCATGCAAACAATACTACCCTTAACCACCATAGCACCATTCACACACTTAAAACTATACAAGATGTTTAACACATGCGATTTTTGGTCGACCCGAAGACCAACATGCACTAAAGATTTCAGCACAAACATGCGTTACGATCAAAGGTTAAACATGCACTAGTGCATAGACATAAAAATCTCAGTGAGTGGTTATACACTAATGTTATTAACACTTTTTGTAAAAAATCAATAAGTAAAAATGACTAACCGCAAAGTAAATGCTTTAAATATGATTAATATTGAGAATACATACTATTTAATTTATAAACTTTTTAGTTTTTAAACAAAATTAGGTTGTATATAATAATTTTATGTAGGGGAGAGGACCCTACCTTGGACAGGTCCGTACCTTGGTCAATCGGTTCCCGTCGGTCATCTACGTAAATATTCTCAAATCTTTTTTATGTCAGAACGTAATAATGTCCTTTAGCCATTGCATTATATTTGTGGCGTGGAGAGGCTACTAATATTTTTGTTAAAATTAAATATGTGCATCAAAAGTAAAATTTACAAGCAACACTCCGGTAATTTTTGAATAAAAGGTAAATAGTTTGTTGTTACTTATTTTCATGCATCTGTTTACTGTTATTATATTTGCTATTACACTTTATTTTTCAAGAATAAAATACCCATAAAAACGTGACTGTAAAAATCGGGTCAAGGTACGAACCTCTCCCCTACTAATAATTACATAAATTATTATATATAACCTAACTTTATTTAAAAACTAAAATGTTAATAAAGTGTACAGTGTGTACTGTTGGTACTCAAGTATTGGAACTCAAGTACTGTAATATTGGATCGAAATGTAAATAAGTTGCAAATAAGTTTAAGGACTCGACGTGTCTAAATTCGTACGCGGAGCGTATGTTGAATATCAGGCGGCATAGGGCGCCGCGCCGCGTACAATTTTACTACTACTGTAGTGTAAACTTTACGCTGTAAACTACTATGTACAGAGTGTTTTTTTTTAAGGTATACAATTTCAAATTCCCGCAATAAATTGATGGTTGCACCCGACGTGTGGCATGTTGCGCCATCTTGTTGAAACCACAACTCTGTCACACCAATGCCGTTTAAGTGAGGTACGAAGAAGTCAGTAATCATGGTTACTGTAGCTATTGACCATTGACCGTAACATTTTGGCCGGCATAGTCTTAAAAAAGATATGGGCCAATGGATTCCACCCGCACATAAAGCACACCAAACAGTGACCTTTAATAGATGTAAGGGCGTCTCCAAATTCTACAATTCTGCTTATTGACGTGGCCATTTAACAAAAAAATGATTCATCGGTGAACAAAATTTTGCATATAAAAAGAGGATCAAGCTGAATATTGTTTTAGGGCCACTTACCGAACCTGCGATGCGCATAATGATTACGCAGTTTCAATTCTTGCAAATGGCAAAACGTGCTGACTACAAATCAACTGTCAACTGTTAAATTGACAGTTTGTAGAAACAATGTAGCCAGTTTAAAATCCTAAATATTTTTACACTTTTAATTCTCTCCCCCCGTCGTCAAATTTATGCAAATTTGGGGGGTAGAATTCCAAAACAAAACTGTCGATGGGGGAATATAATTGAAAGTTTAAAAATATTTAGATTTTTAAACTGGTTACATTGTTTCTACATGTACATGAACTTGATATTTTTTTAATGACTTTTATTTAATATTAATATTGTTGGATATTTTCTTAAGGTCATTGTAAAAAACAACGGCTAACAAAAAAAATCACCTCACCTGCGAAACATGACCTCAGCTAACAAAATGAACTCAAACATAACAAAACCTAACTTAACTAAATGTAACAAAATTAAGCCTAATGTTTAAAGCCAAACCTTACGCATTACGTAACCTAACCTAAAAAAACAAAAGCAATCTGTTTTTTTTTTACCTAACTAATCCAAACCTAACAAAACTTAACCTATCCTAAGTAATTTTACCTAACCTTACTATTTTTAACATAACTTTACAAAACGTAACTAAACACAACCTAACAAAATCAAAGTTAACTTAACTTTAGATAATAAGTTTATAGGGCTAAGGCCTTACCTAAGATAAAATAATCGAACCTACCAAAACTTCAGAAGTCAGTTAAAAACATGACACACGACACACACACGCACGCACGCACGCACCCACGCACCCACGCACGCACGCACGCACGCACGCACACACACACGTGCACACGCGCACGTAAACACTCACTTGCACGTGCACACGTTCACACGCGCACGTGGACACGTCCACTTGTATATTCATTGCTTGTGTTGTTTTCAGAAATCACTAACCAGATGTTATAAAAAAATAAAATTCTTTACATTTTTACGACGTGGGACACATGGAAGTGAACAATTTCGCAATGGTTACTATTACATAGCTTTTTTGTGTTTTTTAATCAAATAATTTTTATTAATCAAATAATTGTTGTTAAATCAATAATACTCCCGAACGTGTGTAGGTACACGGTTTCCTCCCTCTGCCACAATTCGATTAAATTTTTAATAACGGACTGCTTAGGCCTCACCATCCATAATGCTCCATAATATCGTCCATAATTTCTCATGGTTTTAGGTAAATTAATAGCAAATTCTTCTTATATGTGTACGACAGTTTTACTTTTATAGTACATGACGAAAAAAATGCTGTCGAGATATATAATGTACCTATATTGAGTATTTCCATACTTTAGTATGGAAATACTCAATATACATTATATATCCATACTTAGTATGGAAATATTCAATACACATTATATCTCGATTTATTAGATTTATATTAGATTCATCTAAGAATCTGTATTTTATGCATTATGAAAATATTCAAGTATCACATTTCAGATATCGCATTTGTAATTCAAATATTTTTTGATAAAAAAATTAATTCAATTAATGTCACTCAAATAATCAGTTATTTTCTCACGTAATACACGCTCCTATATATATTCAATACATACTCGTACATACTGAGAAAAGATTGATCACCTACTACAGACTACAGGTAGATAAGTCCCGTAGGTGCAGTAATGATACATATAGCATATTTCGCAACAACAAAAGCGGGGCCATTTCATTTCTGGCGTCAAATTATAAGTTATAATTCAAAATATAATTCTTTTCGACCGACTCGATTTTGAAAGATTAATAGTAAAATTAAAAAAAAATAGATGGCGAAAAGAAATGGCGCCGACAACCTATTTGTAGATGATTTATTATTCCCTTACCTTCAAGCAAAATGTCCATACGGCATACGAGTACTTACATCAAAATTGTTTTATTTTTATTTATTTTATACTACATATAAACATTAAAATTATATACTACATATAAACATTAAATACGAATAACCCTTAATGAAACCGGATGCTGTCTATTATTGTGTGATTATAATAATTAATTTTTTTTTAAATGTATGTGTATTGTATATTCATATTAATATTTTTGTGTTGATCTAAACATCTGATTTTTTGTAAAATTGTCGGTGTGAAACAAAGATTTTCCATGGGTGAAATTTCAGTCGCATGTCGCACGCGGCATGCGGACACTAGCTAAGCTCTGACTTCTGACGGCGTTTGATCCAATCTATATGTGGTATCAACTTATTCATCTAAAACTGAATAAAATACCACGCATGTTGGTTCCTATAGAACTTCACATTAAGTGCTACTCTTACATTTATCCGCAGATTTTAAATTTCATCAGCACGTGTTACGTGACATATACTTCGAGGGCGAAATGTAAGTCGTTCTCGTAGTTAGTTGCAACTCCAGCACTCGAGAGAAAAGAATCCTCATTGCTCCTACATAAGCCCGTTGTGTGCTCATGATAATTAAAATCATCCATATTTGATAATTATCTTTATCGTGTTGCCTTTAACAGCGACTGCTTCACTTCGTCCATCTCCGCGTCTGTCTTTGGTAGATATTGCATTATTTATACATTTCTCTTTCTATATAAAAAATATTTTATAAAAAAAACATATTTCACAATAGTACTTATAATGTCGCAACATTATTGTACGTATTGAGGGCCGAGCTCATTTGTTGTCCGCAGTGATATAACAGTATCTCACTTGTATGTGATGTTTATAGCTTAAAATATTTGTGAATTACTATGATAACCTGTTTTTTTAATAATTTTTTATTCAAAACATTTGTGATAAAAGCCAGCCTTATCGGTGCTATTTGTTCGACGAAAGATTTATTGTGTCGGTATCAGAGTACGGATTTATTGATGCGGATCATCTAAATGATCGGATCTTACCCAATATAATCCAAACGATACTTTTTGGTATCAATCTCAAAAAATATATTTTCAAGTGCAAAAGTTTTATGAGGTTAGTCGTCTTTAGTCGAGTCACGCTGCCAACACGTGCGCCTTACTAAGCAAGTAGGTATACACAATCGCAAATTAAATTTTTTATTTGTCTACATTTTCTTCATGTTTTCGGATTAACGGGGAAATCAATTATACGGGATTTTTACAATATACATCCCGGAAAATCGGGAGTGTACTGTATAAGAAAACTTATAATATGTAAACACTTTTTTTTAGATGGGAGTTGCATAAAGTGACCATACGTCCCGTTTTAAAGTTTTGGAACGTCGAAATGTCCCGTTTTCAAAAAAAGCAACACACGGTAACAATTTTAAAAAAAGGCAAAAAATCGACGGTAGTTTGTAGTACATATAGCCGTTTCATATAACTTTGCTGAACAAATCCTAGCTTGATTCCGGTGCATATGGCTACAGCAGGTGGCTGGTGAGTAATGTGCAAAGACAAACTAATTTATTAAAGCAAACCCACTTGATAAAATTTATAAAATACTAAAGAAAATTTGTTGATCACAAAAATATAAAACCACTTAATTTTTTCATATTCGTATTATTTATTTATCTTATTTTCTTTATCAACATTCATTTTCTTTTTATTAATACATTAAAACTATGAAAAAATATGTGTTTTCTTGAATATTTATACTATTAGGTAAAAATTGGTAGATGTCCCGTTTTGAGGACGAAAATAAATGGCTAGTTTAGAATTGCATCTTTTTTTACCTTGCTTATTATGTGATGTACAAGGTTTATAAATGATCTAAAGATCATTAAATGATTTTTTTCTTCTAACTTAAAAAAAGATGTTATATTTTAATCTGTGTTGGGAACAGGATGTTGGGATCTAGTGTAGGCCAATCAGAAACTTGTCAGTATTTGCTCATTGATGGGAGAAAACCACGCAAAACTGACATTCGTCAGCAGACCTTCCATTCCACTAGAAGAGGGTTGTCCTAGCTTGGTTTATGTACCAATGTCCTTTGCTAGTTATATCATGTATGATACCACCTCTCGTGACAGTTCCTTATGAACTATAACGGATCCGATGTCGGATAGGTCCTCACCCAGGCTCCTGCAACGCGCCTCCAGGCGCTGTTGTCTTTGAAGTTCACGTTCGTTTAGTCGAGCTGTAATCATTCAAATATCAATATAACTAGGACCAGTTCGTCACTTTGTGGAGAATCACCGATTTAAAAATATCGTCCATCTTAGTATTCATAGTTGTTAAATTGGAGAAATTGCTATAAACAACTATAAACCAGACGTTAAATTTTTTTTAGCTATTCTGGTTTTGATCCTAATTTCTTCATTTCTTTTTTTTTAATATACAAAGATACGCTTCAGGACTGATACCTGATGTGGAGGGCTGATTACCTTTCCTTCATGTTATCGATCAAGATAACAACGCGTTTATATGTTGCAGTTTTATCTTGATCAATACTTACACGAATGTAAGGTGATCACTCTTGCGCTTAAGGGACCAGCCCATGGTAATATTAAATAAATATTAGAGTGTAAAATCACTAATATTTATTTTCACAAGGGATCGAACCTAGGACCTCCAACACGGTAGCTAAATACGGTAACCATTACACCCATTTTAATATAATTGTTTATTTATATTATTAACTTAAAATACATTTTTTTCTTCTCAAACAATAATTATTTTATTATTAATTTACAGTGATGCCTCGCATAACGTACACAACGATATTTATGTTCATCCATTACGCCACTCGCGGACTGCATTCCGATGCAGGGACAAGCAGCTGAGGACACTCGAGTGGTTCAGCGCACGAGGTCGTACAAGAAGAACACTAAGAAGAGCTGACAACAGTAGTGCCAAGTACTAGTAGTCCAGATGATGGAGTTCAAAGAGAAGCTGACAACAAGGAGGATCAATCAAACCAACCAATCTCAACGGCCGCCATCGAGAACATCCTGGTCAAATGGGTTTCTTCAAGGTATCAGAATTTAACATAACCTAACAAATCTTAAGTAAACCAAATAAACAACAAATGGCACCTCCTTCGCCACTCTGGTCTATTTGCGAAACCCTCTTCAGCTCCTCGTGCGTTGAACAGCCCATGTCCTCGTGGCACGGTGATCATTGTAAGAACATCAACTGGAAACTAGAAAAAAAACATGGTCATGAAAAAAATAAAAATGTACACAACTGACATAAAAACACATTTGCTTTATATAATAGAAACAGTAAAAATTATATTTGCTGTTGCATAGATTTGGCAACGTTGTAAAGGGTAAAATCAATCTGCATCGTCGAAGGCATTGCGGTGTAATTTTGCGTATCTGTGTTTTAACACACTAAGGACGGGTGTTTTGTCGGTCGTTTTTTAAAAAAATATTTATTCTTCTTATTTTGTTATTCAATATTTATTCTTATTCTAACCCTTATCCGCACCCCAATGGTGCATAGGGCACTGCATCGTATAGAAGCAGCGTTATCTTGATCGTTAAATACACGAAGGAAAGGTCATCAGCCTTCCGCTTCAGGTACCAGTCCAGGGTCACATTAAATAAATATTAGACTGAAAAATCACTAATATTTATTTTGAACCTCTTGGGAATCGAACCCGGGACCACCAGCATGGTAGCCTAGCGCGCTAACCACTACACTATGGAGGCGGACAATATTTTGTTCAGTAAAAATACACTTTGCTCTTTATTATTTTATTCATCAATATTTGTCTTTTATTAGGTGTAATACTTTGTCATACTACTTCATAATACTTAGTACATCATAATACTTAGTAATACTTTGTCAACAAAAATACACTTCGCTCTTAATTTTTCATACATCAAAAGTATGGATATAAAATCACTACTGATATCAATATAACTACAACACGTGACCGATCCCTTTGGAGCGTCTCTTCGCGATAGTCGCGAGTAGGTGCCTTCTTTCTTCGATTATTCGTAGTACAATACCTCGTGGTTCGAGATGTGTTCTCTCCAGGATATCCCAACCATTATTCCATATGCGTTAAACAGCACTGGCGACAAGGAGCACCCTTGCCTCACATCATGTGTAATTCTCGCTTCTTTGTTCATTGCCACCTCGAACTGTAGCAGCTTCCTCTCTATACAGTGTGCGAATTATACGTCTGTCCCTGTATTTTATGTCTATATCATCATCACCTCCATTGTACCTTATCAAATGCCTTTTCTATGTTTATGAGTAAAGCAGTACAGTACTGATTATTTACTAGGTAATCTTTACTAGGTATACTACTTTAAGAGGTAATCCACTCACTAGAGCAGACGATTCTGCATATATTTTATCACGAATTGAGCTTCAACTGAGGTTATCAGAACTCGTGCTAGGCCAAGACGATGGGACTCGATTGTTCACAGAATGATTTGATCAGCTCTGACAGGAAATTCACAGCGAATGCATAGTATTTGCTTTGTTGTGAATACAGTTAAATATTTGTATACTCGTATTATAAAGAAATATTTGTCGCAAACGATCTTTCCTCGGAAGTTTTGGGGTTTATATAATCTTAAATGTCTTTGTTGATTGGAAATAATGGCAACGAATATCGAGACACGGATCAACAACGTAATCGGGTTTTCCTTATGTTGAAAATGTTATGAAGCTTTAGGAAGTCGATACAAAAATAATAACGCGTCTGAAGAAACTGTCAATGATAACAAACGGAAATTGAGGCACTTTGCAAATCGATCTCGAGCAATACAAGTTTTGTTATGAAAACATAGTCAATTGTGCATGCCCTTATCATGAAATGAGGGCGAAATTAAGTATACAGTGGAACCTCTTATAACGAACATAATTCGTTTCAGCATCTTACTCGTTTAATGAACATGTTTTCCCATAGAAATCATGCCGTAAGTATGGTCTTTAAAAAAATATACTAACGTTTATTCAAAGAAGATAACTTATAAATTGTTAAGGAGTGTAACAACTTGGAAACAATTCAGATTTGAAAAAAAAACTAAACAAAAATATGAGTTTAAGACAAATAATTAATTTCTTTAAACTAGAAAACCGTCTAAAGACATTTGTTATTACAGACGCTTAAAAATTTGGCTCACACCTGTCACATCATTATCATCGAATAAATTTGTAGCACGAATAGCCACCTTAGAATGATGCTTCTTAATATACGATGCAACAGTTTCCTATGCTTTCTCAGCATTTCTCTTATTGTGCTAGAAGATTGTTGATCTGCTACTTCCTCCTCCTCCATCAACAAGCTCTCCTCCATAATTTCTTGCTGTGAAACATGATGCAACTCCATAAGCTCTTCGGTGGTCAACTCTTGGCTGTGCTCTTTCACAGGCCCTTCACTATCGTTGTTATCCACCACGAGTCCCATGATATTGACTAGTGACACAATCTCGTTGACTGTAGACTTCACAGGTACTGTTTCAAAAATACAACTCTCTCTGGCCAAAGTTTTTTCCAAGCATAAGTGAGGGTCTTCTTGGTAACTCCTTCCCAAGCCACGAAAGTCCCGGCTCACAAGTGAATGACGTAAAAAAGGGACTTGCCCTTTCTCTGCTCGTCATAACGAGATGTCGCTCGTTAAAAGAGCAACCTTTTCACATTTCTTTGTTCGTTATGCGAATTACTCGTCATGTATACGTTCCATTGTACTTACTATGTGAAATAACTGATTCGTGCATTGCTTTGACCCTTTTGCACGTTCATCGTGTGATCATATTAGTAGAAACATGTTTCATTTCAAATAATGATCCGATAATCGATGGCATTTTGATTGCAATTTTTTTTCATTTTATTTACATTTACATTTTTTTCAACAGCTTCTACTTCAACATCGGATATATCTGCAAGCGCTGGATGTATTTATTTATTATCGCACATCAAATCACATCTCCCCAGGTACGGTACACATAATTTATAACAACGCAATTCGATTCGTTGATTTTTTTAAATGTGAATAAATTTAGAATAAATTTGAGTTAACAAACCGATATGTGTTAGTACTTTTGACAAAATGTTTTTTAATTTTTTTATAAACCATAAACTTATTTTGCGGGCGGTGTATGACATTCTTCATATTCTCATATCAGCTTACGTGCCAAACAATCAAATGACAATAGCAAAGCAATAACGAATGCCGATTTATTTAGAAATTTTAAATAAGGACAAAACTTCCTTATTTAATTTATAATTTAGTTGACTTTTTATTGCAAAGTGATAGTTTGCAACAACTATAAGTATTGATTATTATTTGTTACCACAGAAAAAATCAGTCTCAAAGTTACTCATTCATATCCTCACTCTTTAAATCTCACTTGTTCAAATTTCTCACTAGTTTACTTATCAGCCACGTACGTAGAAACGAAATGGCTTATTTTTTCATAATTCACATTAATTTTTCATTTAAAAGCACATAAAAAAACAATTTCTAACATATGGCGAAAAGAAATGGCGCCGACAACCTATTTGTAGATGATTTATTATTCCCTTACCTTCAAGCTAAACGTCCATACGGCATACTTACATCAAAATACTACATATAAACATTAAATACAAATAACCCTTGATGAAACCGGATGCTAAAATAAGTCAATAGGTATAAAAGATCAATGCTGTGCCATGTATTTTCGATTTTGATCGAGGCAATGTTTTATATTTTTCTGTGGTCTCCCCTAGCTTAATTTATTTTTCTTCCTAAATGTTGGAGATGTTATTTATGGTTTTTGCAAAATCCTAAATATATGTTATACGAAATTCAACCTAATAACCTCAAAAATGTTTGCCTATGTGATCTATATTCGCACGCATTTTTAATACGCGTTAGTGCTTGTTTTTCTGCGCTTTGGTCATTTTTATCCTTCAGAAGTGTACACGGATCATGCACGGATGTCGTGTTTTGTAAACAATATTTATTTTGACAAATTTATATTACACAATCATCAGCTTTCTTAATCAATCGTGAAAGGAACTTTCACGTCAAATTATTTTTTCATCTGAAATATTATATTCGTAAAACTTATATTAAAAAGAATGTACATTGTATTTTTATTAAAGTAATATTATTGGTTTTTTAAATGTTTAATGTGGATATTAAAATAATGAATTACTTAGTGATTTTTTTTTCATTTGTTATTTATTAAATTCAAATTGATTACAAATAATTATTTTTAGGATCCCATGTGTGTCTCTTATTGTGTGATTATAAATTAATTTTAAAAAAAATGTGTACCTATGTATTGTATATTCCTATTATTATTATTGTGTTTTGTGTTGATACAAAGATTTTCCATGAGTGAAATTTCAGTCGCATGTCGCATGCGGCATGCGGACACTAGCTGAGCTCCGACTTCGTTATTCGGCGTTTGATCCAATCTATATGTGGTATCAATTTATTCATCTAAAACTGAATAAAATACCACGCATGTTGGTTCCTATAGAACTTCACATTAAGTGCTAATCTAACATTTATCCGCAAATTTTAAATTTCATCAGCACGTGTTACGTGACATGCAAGTCATTCTTGCATATTTAGTAAGTATAGCAACTCCAGAAGTAACGAGAAAATAATCCTCATTGCTCCTACATAATTCCGTTGTGTGCTCATGAAATTTAGATCATTCATGTTTGATGATTATCTTTATCGTGTAGCTTTTAATTCATAAGTACAATGCCTACAGTCAATAATATTAACTAATATTGAGTTTTTTCTCACAATTCAAATCATAATATGCACCTATTATAACTGATTTTGACATTTCTCCGTATGTCCCACATAAATTAAAAATTTCCTTGAACACCGGCTAAATTCGAGTAAAAACGATTTCAATTCGCTAGTAAATTATGGGGCAAATCGAACTAGGTATCTAGAAGAAGAAGAGGGTGATACACCCCAAACTAACAAAAAAGTAGTAAAAATATATAAACAAATACCTAAATATCTTGATAGCAATTCAGAAATTAACTCTGGAGGTGATGTTTTTTGTCCGTGCTTGTTCCGAATCGGAACAAGAACAGACATGCATCGCGTCGCCGCATTGGCCGTCCGACATCCTCCCGGCTCCCGGCAACCGACGAGTCTCCTATCATAGTTGGATATTTGCGTTCGTTTTTTGTTTATCCGAGCCGTAATCATTCAAATGTCAACATTACGTCGGACTCGGAGATGTTGCGAAAATTTTTGAAACAGAGAACTAAACCGTATAGATATGCTCAACAGCGACTTTGCAGGGATCGGTATACGTCGACAGTGACTTGTAAGCAGTGTTGCCAGGTCTTTTCCACATAAATACCGAACAGTGAGCAATTTTTTTAAAATCGTATACAGTCGAACTCGGTTATTACGAGCACGGTTATAGCGTGATGTAGCGAGGAAACATTCGTTGACGTTTTGGTTTCTGATTTTCTCCATACATTTATTCACGGTTATAGCGAAGAACTTCTCGGCTATAGGATAGGGAGCAAAAAGAGATGGTCTTTTTTTTTAATGTTGAGAATATTTGAATGCTTTAAAACATTTTCGACCTTAAGCAATAAAATCCGACCGGGCAATTAGACCGTTGCCGCCGGGATCGGATTGCGTTTATGACAATAGTCATAATAAAGTACTAATAAAGTACTAATAAAAATAAGTACTTAATAAAGTACTAATTTGGTGTTGTCACCGACAGTAAAAAAAAGGTTTCACGCATACGGGTTTTGAATTGCATGTTGTAAATTGCAAGCTTTGTCACGTCTGTAAGGACCTACTTTGTTACAATAACTTATTATATAGTTTTGAACGTCATGCTTTTTTTCGGGGATTTTTACGATTGTTTCGTAATTTTGTATGTTCTATGCTTACTATGGACATAGCATAATAAACATTACGAGGTGGGGAATGTCAGATCAATTCTAGAGCAGGTCCGTTAAAAACAAATCCTCGAATTATCAACAAATGTATTAATAATAAGAAAAAGCGCCTCTCGTGAACAGGCAATTAAAATTGAAGTGTTTAGAAAGTTTTCGTCATTCTCAGTGTCAATATTGTATTTTTATCTGCATTAAAAAAACATATGGGAACTGTAATCGTACGAATTTTAATCAAACTGCTACAATGGTTTTGTACTCAAGCAGCACAAGATTTTCCATTTTTTATAGGAAAACTGGATTGACAGAAAAATATGACATGTGTGTAATGGGTGAATTGCATGAATTATGTTTCTTTTATGACATATTGTGTTATGTGACGGTTCCAAAAAAAAAACCTCATGTGATAGGTATTTAAAAAAATAAAAAAATATTTTTGGACATAACGAGGAACGGTTATAACGAGCAAAATCAGTAGGTCGAAAATAACCGAGTTCGACTGTATTTATATTATGAATTTAGAAGTATAAAGTACCTACCACAAGAGCAACTAGCTAACCTACCTTTACGCACTGCATCTTGATCAATACATGAATGTAAGATGATCACTCCTGCGCTTCAGGGACCAGCCCAGGGTAATATGAAATAAATACTAAAAATATTAATAATATTGAAAATAGTGAAAATATTTGTGTAATATCAAATATAGATCACTCTTTAAGTGATCACAATGTTCTAGTACTTAAATATCTCATCTCACTCACTACTTCTTCTCCGTCTCCATCTCCGTCTACATCATCGTCTTCATCTCCGACTTCATATTCATTTCATCTTATTGTTCATTTCATCTTCCTTCTCCATCTTCATCTCCATCTCCGTCATCATCTCCGTGTTCATCTCCGTTTTTATCTCAGTGTTCATCTCCGTGTTCATCTCCGTCTCCGAGTTCATCTCTGTGTTCATCTCCGTTACATCTCCGTCTTCATCACCGTCTTCATCTCCGTATTCATCTCCGTCTTCATCTCCGTCTTCATCTTGGTGTTCATCTCCGTGTTCATCTCCGTTTCCGTGTTCATCTCCGTGTTCATCTCCATGTTCATCTTGGTGTTCATCTCCGTGTTCATCTCTGTTTTCATTTCCGTTTCCGTCTTCATCTCCATCTCCGTCTTCATCTCCGTGTTCATCTCCGTCTCCGAGTTCATCTCTGTGTTCATCTCCGTTTCATCTCCGTCTTCATCACCGTCTTCGTCTCCGTATTCATCTCTGTCTTCATCTCCGACTTCATCTCCGTCTTAGTCTCCGTCTTCATCTTGGTGTTCATCTAAGTGTTCATCTCCGTTTCCGTCTTCATCTCCGTGTTCATCTCCGTGTTCATCTCCGTGTTCATCTCCGTTTTCATCTCCGTTTCCGTCTTCATCTCCATCTCCGTCTTCATCTCCGTGTTCACCTCCGTTTTTGTCTCAGTGTTCATCTCCGTCTCCGAGTTCATCTCTGTGTTCATCTCCGTGTTCATCTCCGTGTTCATCCCCGTGTTCATCTCCGTTTTCATCTCCGTTTCCGTCTTCATCTCCATCTCCGTCTTCATCTCCGGGTTCACCTCCGTTTTTGTCTCAGTGTTCATCTCCGTCTCCGAGTTCATCTCTGTGTTCATCTCCGTGTTCATCTCCGTGTTCATCTCCGTGTTCATCTCCGTGTTCATCTCCGTGTTCATCTCCGTGTTCATCTCCGTGTTCATCTCCGTGTTCATCTCTGTGTTCATCCCGTCTTCATCTCCGTGTTCATCTCCGTCTTCATCTCCGTTTCGGACTTAGTTTGAACTTTAGTTGTAACGGCTTAGTTCAATGGTCAAAGATAAAAGGTCAAAGTTCAAAGTTAGAAGTTCAAATGTCTAAGTTCAAAGGTCAAAGTACAAATGTATAAGTTCAAACGTCAAAGTTCAAAGATCAATGTTCAAATGTCTAAGTTCAAAGGTCAACGTTCAAAGGTCAAAGGTCAATGTTAAAATGTCAAAGTTCAAAGGTCAAAGTTCGAAGGTATTTTTTTTTTTTGAGAAATAGCACACGTGTATTTTTTTAGAAATACCACGTGTAGTTGCACGTGTAAGCAGTTGCTTACACGTGAAATTACACGTGCAACTACACGTGCAATTACACTTGCATCTACGTGCAACATACACTTGCACACGTAGACGTGGACGTGTCACGTCTTAACGTACCCTTAGTTATCTCAGCAGAACTCTGACGAGAAATTTGACGAATCAAAAAATCTCGTAAGATGACTGTAATCACTCTGGAGATGACTCCAACAGGAAACGTAAGAGAATACACAGTGTTCACAAGAACAACGAAACAGTGTTGCGAGGTTATAATCGAGAAAGATATTTCTTCTGTGCAAACATTCCTCCTTCCGGTGGTTTTGAGGTTATTTTCTGAAATGTCTAAGTTGATAGGAATTACCATTATTTGCCATCCTTGATATTCTTGAATATCGGAAACGACGGATCTTTTTTAGATATCGGGTATTTATTTTAATTTGGAATATCAATTTGAAACTTGCAAAGCTTTTAAGATTATTTTACCCGATAACAAAAAACGCGTTAAACGAAACTGTCAGTGAGGACAATTACACGTGAAATTACACGTGCAATTACACGAACAATTTCACCCGCCATTTCTCTTGGATTTACACGTGTGATTACACGTGCGATTACACGTGCAATTACTCGTGCAATTACACGTGCATATACACGTGCGATTACACGTGCAATTACACGTGAAAATATTACACGTGCGATTACACGTGCAAGTACGCGTGCAATTATACGTGCAATTTCACGTGGATTTACACGTGCGATTACACGTGCGATTACAAGTGCAAGTACACGTCCAATTACACGTGCAAATGTGAAATTGCACGTGCACGTGCAATTATTGCACGTGCATTAACACGTGCAGTTTCGTGGATTTGCACGTGCAAATCCACGAAATTGAAAATGAACACACACTTGCACACGTAGACGTGGACGTGTCAAGTTATGGTTATCTCAGAAGAAATCATGTTGGGGTTATAAAAGATGGGGATCGGTGGATTGTTTAGAGTTATTTGACGAATAGAAAAATCTCGAAACATGACTGTAATCACTCTGGAAATGACTCCAAAAGGAAACGTAAGAGAAAACACAGTTTTCACGGGAACAACGGAACAGTGTTGCGAGGATAATATAATTGAAAAAGGTATTTTTATTTATAAATTTTTTATTTATTGTATAAAAAAGGTAATTCTTCTGTGGAAACAATCTTTCTTCGGGAGTTTTGAGGTTATCGTTTTCTGAAACGTCTAAGTTGATTGGAAATAATGACAACGAATATCGAGACGACGATCAATAATGTAACGTTAGAAACCGATTCTTCCTTTTTTATACTATATATTAATTAACGAAACTTTTTATCTTATTTAGAAACCGATACACTGAGAAAACAACACGTCAAAAGGAGCTGTCAGTGACATCGATAAACACAAATGAAGTTAGCAGCAAAACGATCCTGAGCAAAACAAGTATTGTTTAAAATGGCAAGTAAATTTTGCATGTCTACAAGCTTTGACCTTTTTGCACGTTCGTCAGTACGTATCATCATAATATGAGGTCATTTCGATTTATGTACCTAACATATGGATATAACGTATATCCGATAGCGTATATGCTACGTATTTGTACATGTATTAACGTATTTACATCCATCATCGGGTGCTTGATAAAATGAATCACCACATCATTTACCTCTTTATTCGCTAACGACTGCAACGTCAAAATATCATCAAGCCTACACGCATAAATAAACATATCAACAAGTATTTTTTACAAAACATTTTCTTGTAGGCGGTTGATATTTTTTATTATCCTATTATATCAACCAATACACGTACAAACCAATTAAATCAACCAATAATTAACAATAACAGCAATAAAGCAATGATTAATAAGGTTTTTTAAATCAATCAATAAGTTTTCGGGTTTTTATTTTAATACGTTTCTCGATAATATTATCCTCGTTATATTATATTATTCCGTTGTTCCCGTGAACACTGTATTCTCTTACGTTTCCTTTTGGAGCCATTTCCAGAGTGATTACAGTCATGTTTCGAGATTTTTCTATTCGTCAAATCTCTCTCTCTCTGTCCACCGATCACTATCTTTTATAATCAACACGAGTTCTGCTGAGACAACCATAACGTGACACGTCCACGTCTACGTGTGCAAGTATGTGTTCATTTTCAATTTCGTGGATTTGCACGTACATGCAAATGTGTAATTATATATGCAGGTGTACTAGCACATGTGAATGCACGTGTAATCGCACGTGTACTTGCACGTGTAAATCGCACGAGTAATTGCACGTGTACTAGCACATGTGAATGCACGTGTAATCGCACGTGTAATCGCACATGTTAATCGCACGTGTAATTGCACGTGATATTGCACGTGTAAATGCAAGTGTAATTGCACGTGCAATTGCACGTGTAAATCCACGAGTAATTGCACGTGTAAATCTACGAGTAATCACACTTGTAATTGTACGTGTAATCGCACGTGTCATTACACGTGTACTTGCACGTGTAATTGCAAGTGTATTTGCACGTGTAATTGCACGTGTTTTTGCACGTGTATTTGCACGTGTAATAGCACGTATATTTGCACGTGTGATTGCACGTGTAATCGCACGTGTAAACCCACGTGTACTTGCACGTGTAGTTTCACGTGTATTTGCACGTGTAATTGCACGTGTTTTTGCACGTGTCATAGCACGTATATTTGCACGTGTACTTGCACGTGTGAATGCACGTGTAATTGCACGTGCAGTTACACATGTATTTACACGTGCAATTACACGTGCAACACACGTGCAATACAGGTGCAAAAAACGTCCATTTCACGTGCATTTTCACGTGCATTTTCACTTGCATTTACACGTGCATTTACACGTGCATTTACACGTGCATTTACAAGTGAAATTACACGTGCATTAACACTTGCAAGTACACGTGCAAAAACAAATGCAATCACTCGTGCAATTACACGTGCAAATACACGTGCACTTACACGTACATCTACACGTGCAATTACACGTGCAATTACACGTGCAATTACAAATACAAATACACGTGCAATTACACGTGCATTAACACTTACAAGTACTCGTGAAATTATTACACGTGCAAAAACACGTGCAAAAACACGTGCAATTACACGTGCAAAAACACGTGCAATCACACGTGCGATAACACGTGCATTTACACGTGCAATGACACATGCAATACACGTGCAATTACACGTGAAATTACACGTGCAATTATTACACGTGCAATTACACGTACAAAACACGTGTATTAACACGTGCAATAACACGTCCATTTACAAGTGCACTTACACATGCATTTACATGTGCATTTATACGTGCAATTACTTTTGTATTTACACGTACATTTACACGTACGAAACACGTGCATTTACACGTACGAAACACGTGCAATTACACCTGCAAATACACGTGTAGTATACGTGCAAATACACGTGTAGTACACGTGCAAATACACCTGTAGTACACGTGCAATTACACGGGCAATTACACGTGCAATTATCCGTGCAAATACACGTGCAAGATCACGGCCAATTTCACGTGGACGCACACGTGCAATTTAAAGAGAAACAAGTGTCACATGACGTTATATTTATAGCATTTGTGCATGGTTTCTTCGAACTGTAGACATTTGAACTTTGAACTTTGACCTTTGCGATTTGACCTTTGAACTTTAACCCTTGCATTTTGACATTTGATCTTCGGCAAAGGCAGTCAGAGGACATGTGAATTTTGAACGTTGATCTTTGAACGTTACCTTTGAACTTTGACCATTGAACTTGGACCTTTGAACTAGGCCTTTGAACATTGAGCTTTGACCTTTTAACTTTGACCTTTGAGCTTTGACCTTTGAACTTTGCATTTGAACTTTGACACTTGAACTTTGACCTTTGAACATTGCCTTTGAACTTTGACACTTGAACTTTGCCTTTGAACTTTGACCTTTGAATTTTGAACTTTGCTAAGGCAAAGTTCAAAACTTTACCTTTGAACTTTGAACTTTGCCTTTGAACTTTACACGTACATTAACACGTGCATTTACACGTGCATTAACACGTTCATATACACGTACGAGCACACGTGCAATTACACGAGAGCACACATTTGCACACGTAGACGTGGACGTTCATGTTTGCGTTGAGGTCATCAGCAGAGCTCATGGTTGGATATAAAATATTAGGATCGGGGGATCGTTCAAAGTGATTTGATTCGATCGGCAATAGGAAACGTACACAGAGAATACACAATGTTCACGGGAACAGGGGTATGCGAGGATAATATCGAGATATTTCTTCTGTGCAAACAAACTGCGGAAGTTTTGGGGTTATCATTTTCTGAAACGTCAAAGTTAATTGGAAATTATGACAACAATACGACGGATCAATAAAGTATTATTGTTAGAAATCGATATTTTTACACAGTATATTATAACTAACAAAACTTTTAATCTTATTTAGAAACCGATATACACGGAGAATAACGCGTCAAAGGAAACTGTCAGTGACCGATAAACAGAAATGAAGTCAGCAACAAAACGATCCTGAGCAAAACAAGTATTGTTGAAAATGGCAAGTAAATTTTGCAGTCTTTGCACATTGCTTTGACCTTTTTGCACGTACGTCATTACGTATCATCATAATATGAGTTCATTTCGATTTATGTACCTAACGTATATATACATCATCGTATACGTATACCGTATCGTATACGTATAAAAACGTATTAACGTATATAAAAAAAACGTATTAACGTATATACATCCATCATCGGGTACTTCCTAACTTGCCAACGACTAATGATAAATCTACACGCATAAATAACACATCAGCAAGCATTTTTCACAAAGCATAATCTTGTGGGCGGTCGATATTTTTCATCATCCTATAATCAATTAATACACGTACAAACCAATTAAACAGTAAAAATAACAGCAACAGCAGCAGCAACAGCAATAAAGCAATGATGAATAGGGTTTTTTTTTTTTTTTTTTTTTTTTTTTTTTTTTTTTTTTTTTAAGTCCCTGACGTTTCCCCTTACAGGACAAGTCTTCTACTTTCCTTCTCCCTCGCCTCTTCCAGTTCTCCAATCACATACGCAGATTCCTCCATAGACAATAAAATCATATGTTTTTCGATCAACGACAATAGTAAAAAATAATGAATTCTTCTCACTTGTTCATTCCAGGCACACTACCGCCACCTGTCTACCAGTAGAAAGCAGAAAGCAGATTTCTTCTACCATACATCGATACGGAGTTTCCGACTATTCGTCTACAGGTGACAAAATATCTTCATAAAATGGTATGTTTAATTCATTTAATTATTTTTTTGTTCTTCGTTCATTTTTCGCTACTTAATTTAGTTTATTTAGTTTATTCTTTGCGTACAAGATAAGAGTTTTGTTGAGTTTCTTCTTGCTGTTTATTTATTGATATTTTCTGTTTGATTTTTTGACAAATTTCGTGTTTACTTACGTTCTTATGTAAATAATTTAATTTAATCATTTTTGGCATTCGCAAAGGCGAAACTTCGACATTTTAACTTCAAAAATCTGAACTTCTTCCTTTTGATTTTTGCACTTTGATTTTTTGCACATTTTTCTTTGACCTTTGACATTTTCCTTTGACCCTTGACATTTTTCTTTGACCTTTGACTATTTTCTTTTGACCCTTGACATTTTTCTTTGACCGTTGACATTTTTATTTGATCTTTGATATTTTTCCTTTGACCCTTGACATTTTTCTTTGACCTTTGACATTTTTATTTGATCTTTGATATTTTCCTTTGACCCTTGACATTTTTCTTTGACCTTTGACATTTTCCTTTGACTATTGACATTTTTCTTTGACCTTCGACCTTTTTTTTTTTTTTTTTTTTTTTTTGACCTTTGACATTTTCCTTTGACCTTTGACAATTTATTTTGACCTTTGACAATTTCTTTTGACCTTTGACAATTTACTTTGACCTTTAACAATTTTCTTTGGACTTTGACTTATTGACTTTGACCTTAGTTACTCATTGACTTTGACCTAGATTAGTTACTTATTGGGTCAAAACCTAGGTTAGGTTAGGTTAGGTTAGGTTAGGTTAGGTTAGGTTAGGTTAGGTTAGGTTAGGTTAGGTTAGGTTAGGTTAGGTTAGGTTAGGTTAGGTTAGGTTAGGTTAGGTTAGGTTAGGTTAGGTTAGGTTAGGTTAGGTTAGGTTAGGTTAGGTTAGGTTAGGTTAGGTTAGGTTAGGTTAGGTTAGGTTAGGTTAGGTTAGGTTAGGTTAGGTTAGGTTAGGTTAGGTTAGGTTAGGTTAGGTTAGGTTAGGTTAGGTTAGGTTAGGTTAGGTTAGGTTAGGTTAGGTTAGGTTAGGTTAGGTTAGGTTAGGTTAGGTTAGGTTAGGTTAGGTTAGGTTAGGTTAGGTTAGGTTAGGTTAGGTTAGGTTAGGTTAGGTTAGGTTAGGTTAGGTTAGGTTAGGTTAGGTTAGGTTAGGTTAGGTTAGGTTAGGTTAGGTTAGGTTAGGTTAGGTTAGGTTAGGTTAGGTTAGGTTAGGTTAGGTTAGGTTAGGTTAGGTTAGGTTAGGTTAGGTTAGGTTAGGTTAGGTTAGGTTAGGTTAGGTTAGGTTAGGTTAGGTTAGGTTAGGTTAGGTTAGGTTAGGTTAGGTTAGGTTAGGTTAGGTTAGGTTAGGTTAGGTTAGGTTAGGTTAGGTTAGGTTAGGTTAGGTTAGGTTAGGTTAGGTTAGGTTAGGTTAGGTTAGGTTAGGTTAGGTTAGGTTAGGTTAGGTTAGGTTAGGTTAGGTTAGGTTAGGTTAGGTTAGGTTAGGTTAGGTTAGGTTAGGTTAGGTTAGGTTAGGTTAGGTTAGGTTAGGTTAGGTTAGGTTAGGTTAGGTTAGGTTAGGTTAGGTTAGGTTAGGTTAGGTTAGGTTAGGTTAGGTTAGGTTAGGTTAGGTTAGGTTAGGTTAGGTTAGGTTAGGTTAGGTTAGGTTAGGTTAGGTTAGGTTAGGTTAGGTTAGGTTAGGTTAGGTTAGGTTAGGTTAGGTTAGGTTAGGTTAGGTTAGGTTAGGTTAGGTTAGGTTAGGTTAGGTTAGGTTAGGTTAGGTTAGGTTAGGTTAGGTTAGGTTAGGTTAGGTTAGGTTAGGTTAGGTTAGGTTAGGTTAGGTTAGGTTAGGTTAGGTTAGGTTAGGTTAGGTTAGGTTAGGTTAGGTTAGGTTAGGTTAGGTTAGGTTAGGTTAGGTTAGGTTAGGTTAGGTTAGGTTAGGTTAGGTTAGGTTAGGTTAGGTTAGGTTAGGTTAGGTTAGGTTAGGTTAGGTTAGGTTAGGTTAGGTTAGGTTAGGTTAGGTTAGGTTAGGTTAGGTTAGGTTAGGTTAGGTTAGGTTAGGTTAGGTTAGGTTAGGTTAGGTTAGGTTAGGTTAGGTTAGGTTAGGTTAGGTTAGGTTAGGTTAGGTTAGGTTAGGTTAGGTTAGGTTAGGTTAGGTTAGGTTAGGTTAGGTTAGGTTAGGTTAGGTTAGGTTAGGTTAGGTTAGGTTAGGTTAGGTTAGGTTAGGTTAGGTTAGGTTAGGTTAGGTTAGGTTAGGTTAGGTTAGGTTAGGTTAGGTTAGGTTAGGTTAGGTTAGGTTAGGTTAGGTTAGGTTAGGTTAGGTTAGGTTAGGTTAGGTTAGGTTAGGTTAGGTTAGGTTAGGTTAGGTTAGGTTAGGTTAGGTTAGGTTAGGTTAGGTTAGGTTAGGTTAGGTTAGGTTAGGTTAGGTTAGGTTAGGTTAGGTTAGGTTAGGTTAGGTTAGGTTAGGTTAGGTTAGGTTAGGTTAGGTTAGGTTAGGTTAGGTTAGGTTAGGTTAGGTTAGGTTAGGTTAGGTTAGGTTAGGTTAGGTTAGGTTAGGTTAGGTTAGGTTAGGTTAGGTTAGGTTAGGTTAGGTTAGGTTAGGTTAGGTTAGGTTAGGTTAGGTTAGGTTAGGTTAGGTTAGGTTAGGTTAGGTTAGGTTAGGTTAGGTTAGGTTAGGTTAGGTTAGGTTAGGTTAGGTTAGGTTAGGTTAGGTTAGGTTAGGTTAGGTTAGGTTAGGTTAGGTTAGGTTAGGTTAGGTTAGGTTAGGTTAGGTTAGGTTAGGTTAGGTTAGGTTAGGTTAGGTTAGGTTAGGTTAGGTTAGGTTAGGTTAGGTTAGGTTAGGTTAGGTTAGGTTAGGTTAGGTTAGGTTAGGTTAGGTTAGGTTAGGTTAGGTTAGGTTAGGTTAGGTTAGGTTAGGTTAGGTTAGGTTAGGTTAGGTTAGGTTAGGTTAGGTTAGGTTAGGTTAGGTTAGGTTAGGTTAGGTTAGGTTAGGTTAGGTTAGGTTAGGTTAGGTTAGGTTAGGTTAGGTTAGGTTAGGTTAGGTTAGGTTAGGTTAGGTTAGGTTAGGTTAGGTTAGGTTAGGTTAGGTTAGGTTAGGTTAGGTTAGGTTAGGTTAGGTTAGGTTAGGTTAGGTTAGGTTAGGTTAGGTTAGGTTAGGTTAGGTTAGGTTAGGTTAGGTTAGGTTAGGTTAGGTTAGGTTAGGTTAGGTTAGGTTAGGTTAGGTTAGGTTAGGTTAGGTTAGGTTAGGTTAGGTTAGGTTAGGTTAGGTTAGGTTAGGTTAGGTTAGGTTAGGTTAGGTTAGGTTAGGTTAGGTTAGGTTAGGTTAGGTTAGGTTAGGTTAGGTTAGGTTAGGTTAGGTTAGGTTAGGTTAGGTTAGGTTAGGTTAGGTTAGGTTAGGTTAGGTTAGGTTAGGTTAGGTTAGGTTAGGTTAGGTTAGGTTAGGTTAGGTTAGGTTAGGTTAGGTTAGGTTAGGTTAGGTTAGGTTAGGTTAGGTTAGGTTAGGTTAGGTTAGGTTAGGTTAGGTTAGGTTAGGTTAGGTTAGGTTAGGTTAGGTTAGGTTAGGTTAGGTTAGGTTAGGTTAGGTTAGGTTAGGTTAGGTTAGGTTAGGTTAGGTTAGGTTAGGTTAGGTTAGGTTAGGTTAGGTTAGGTTAGGTTAGGTTAGGTTAGGTTAGGTTAGGTTAGGTTAGGTTAGGTTAGGTTAGGTTAGGTTAGGTTAGGTTAGGTTAGGTTAGGTTAGGTTAGGTTAGGTTAGGTTAGGTTAGGTTAGGTTAGGTTAGGTTAGGTTAGGTTAGGTTAGGTTAGGTTAGGTTAGGTTAGGTTAGGTTAGGTTAGGTTAGGTTAGGTTAGGTTAGGTTAGGTTAGGTTAGGTTAGGTTAGGTTAGGTTAGGTTAGGTTAGGTTAGGTTAGGTTAGGTTAGGTTAGGTTTTTTTTTTTTTTTTTTCCTTGTTGTGTTACTTAATATCCCTTGTTTATTATCTACCAAGGTGATATGTTGGGGCTGTTTTTAGTGTAAGTGTGTGCTTCTACGTGTTTTGTGCTTTGAGTACCTACATTAGCTGTGGCATGGACTATTTATTCTTTCTGACATTTGTCTTATGGCTAAGGGAACCATGCGAAACCTTAACTAGAAAGAGTTATGCTGAAAGAAAAAAGCAGTCTTTATTCATGTTCATCGGGATTTTGGAGGCTAGCTCCGTTTACATGGGCATAGGTGGTGGCTGCTTTAATCCTGTGGTTAGTTTTGGGCATTGGCTGAAATAAATTGCATTTTAGTAAAAAAACATTTAATGTAAATCGCTCCAGTTATTTATTCATTTTTTGGATCCTGTTTATTATTAATTTTGCATAAGATGCAAACCGTCTGGACAGTGAGCTGTTTTGTAGTGCTTTCTGAAAATCATCGATTGGAATGTTGATTTTGTTGCATTCCTTTTCCAGATCGTACCGTTCTTTGGCGAACATCGGGCAGTGTAGAAGTAAATGCTGGACGTTTTGCTCGCTGATGGTGTCGCACGGGCATGCATTGCTACTCTTCAATTTAAATCTGTGCAGATACGATAGAGTAGCTCCGTGTCCCGTTAGGATTTGTGTCGTCTCGAAGGTGGGTTTATTTTCTTTACCGAACTGCTTGCAGTCTTTTAGACTTTCGAAGAAATATCTAGTTACCGCTCCTGTTGAGCTAGTTCGGTACCGTTGTTCCCATTCTTTGAGAGACAATTCCCTGAGCTCCCGTTTGGCATAGCTCAGTGGAAATTCGCAGTAAAGCTTTGCAGTTTTGACGTGCAAGGCTGCGTCTTTGGCAAGTTCGTCCGCTCTTTCGTTTCCGGCCAGTCCATTGTGTCCCCGGATCCACAGGAAGTTGCACTTGATGCCTTCCTTCTCGAGATTTCTCGAGGTTTCCTGTATGCAGAAGACCATCGGGTTCGTGGGAGATCCGTCGGCTAGCGCCTGTACTGAGCTTTTAGAGTCTGACAACAAGTTGACAGTCTTCCAGCCTTTCCTTTTACTAGCGACCCAGTCCAGCGCCTTCACAATGGCGAAGAGTTCGGCTTGGAATACCGTGCAGTAGTCGGCCATGGGTAGCTTCTTACTGTGTACCTCTCCGGAATTGTCAAATGCGGCGAAGGCAGCGCCCACTTTTCCTCCGGTCTTGCTGCCGTCCGTGTAGATGTCAATTTCGTCAATGGGGAATTCCGTTCTGGCGTACGTTTCCGGATGTTCGGTCTTCAGGCCCACTTGTTCGCTCGGGTGGGGCAGGTCGGTGTAGTTGACCCTGCCTTGGTATCGAACGTCACTGGGGGTGTCGGGGATGACGAGTTCCTTTTTTGTGCGGTAGATGTCTTTGATCTCTCTTATTTTGATGTCCAACGGTGTCAGGCCGGCTATCGCTTGAACAGAGGTAAGCGACGTGGTTCTGTAAGCTTTGCATATCCTTATGCCCATCGACCGTTGTATCCTGTTGAGTTTATCTTGGACATTTTTCCTTTTTGTGGCATCCGCCCATACCGCTGCAGCGTACGTCATGGTCGGTTCCACCACCCCAGTGTAGATGGTTTTGACGATATCTGGGCTCAGACCCCAAGTGGGTTTGGCCAGGAATGTCAGTCGGTTCGCTATCTTGGCTGCCTTTTTGGTGACCGTATCGACGTGTTTATTCCAATTTAGATTTTCGTCGAGCACCACTCCGAGAATCTTGCAATCTTTCACGAGATCCAGTCTCTTACCTCTCATGAAAAGATTGGGCGGTTGCGCCTTTCGCTTCGTGATGAAGAGGGCGTTGGTTTTTTCTTCGGAAAACTTTAATTTGACTTTGTCTCCCCACGAGGTGACGGTGGAGAGCGTTTCATTCGTTATCTGTTCCAGACGGTTCACATCTTTGTGGGTGACAATTAGCAGGACATCGTCCGCGAATGCTTGAATATGTACGTTGTCGTTGTACTCTTTCTGCAGTAATTCATCCAGGACGATGTTCCACAGCACCGGACCGCAAGCAGAGCCCTGTATGCAACCCTTATTCGAGCTCTTGTTCGAATACGCCCCGGCGTATCTGATTTCTACCATCCTGTCCGAGTGGTAGTCTCGAAAGACATCGTATATGTTTTTCGGACATTCAAGTTTGGCTAGTTGATTCAATATGTGGGGCCACCACGCGTTATCAAAGGCTCCTTTGATATCGAGGGATATCACACAGACGTGTGCTCCCTTTTTTGTATACTGTTTGATGAGAGTGACCGCGTTCATCATGGCGTCTTCGGCACTCTTCTGTTGGGTGAATCCGTATTGGTTAAGACTTAGTTTTTCAAGTTTGTTGAATCTCCAAGAGATTCTTTTGATTAAGAGTTTTTCTAAGACTTTTCCAAGTACGGGTAGCAAACCTATGGGCCGGTAGGAAGTCACGTTTCCGTAATCTTCCTTTCCGGGTTTGGGTATAATTTTGATTCTGGCTATCTTCCATAGGGCCGGGAAGCAGCCGAGTCTGAGACTCGCATTGAAGATGCTATGGAAGATATCGGGAATGAACTCAAGGGATTTTTGGCATATGTCGGCCGTGAAGTGATCGCGGCCCGGCGCCTTGCCCGAATCTATGTTGTCGAGTATGTTTTTGATTTCCTGCAGAGTAAAGGGTCTGTCGTCTCCGGTAGACAGGTTTTCAAGCCGGCGATTCCTTATCTTCAGTTGCTCTGTAGTTTCTCCGCTCTCGTCGTCATCCGGGAAGAAGTGCTTTAGGAGTTCGGTTGCCGACTCCTGCGCTGAAATTGTTTGTCTATTGTTGAATTTGAGCGTTTCTGGAGGTCGAGATTGGTCGTTTCTCAGTATTCTTTGCACCGTGGACCAGACAGTGTCTTTGTTTTGTCCGGTGCAAAAATCCTTCCAGCTTTTAGTTTTTGCCGTGGAGATGGCTTCTTTATATTGCTGTTTGATCTGTAGGTAAGCAGGTAAAGTCACTTCGTTCCTTCTGCCTGCGGCTGAATTGGTCATCTTCCTTTTCAGTCGGATGACCTCTTTTTTGAGGTCGGTCAGTTCTCGCGTCCACCAGGGACACTTTTTGGGTTTGGCTAATTTAATGTTCGGTATAGACGA